>NC_061115.1:147618054-147761721 GCF_002878395.1 Capsicum annuum | reverse complement strand
GGACTGCATTTAATCTGTGTTATTGTGCTATGTCTTAAATTATAAGGGACATTTTCTTTCAATATTTTAAAAAAATATTGACTTGTTAATTAAAAAAATTAAAGTGCTTGAGAGAATGCTACGGTTGAAGCACTCATGGTCTTTTTTTTTTTTACTAATATTTATATGGAGATATTTACTAACTCGAAGTAGTCATGTGGTCATTCCTCTCAACATTCATTCTACACTACATTCTTGACATTTTTAATACATTGCAATAATAATTTCTATACCTATAAATTAGATAATACATTAACAATGTAATTTTTTTTTCGAATACTTCAATAGTTGTAATTAGTTTCAAGGCTTTAGCTCTAGTCAATAGATGCAGTGTGTGTGTGTACATATATATATATATATATATATATATATATATATACATATCTATATATTTTACCCTTAATTAGCAGCGGAAATTGATTTTGCTTTCAAAAGGATCTGCCCCAAGTGTACTTTGAATCTCTCGGAAACAAACCCTTAGAATCACAAACTAAATGTCTTTATTGGTCGCTACAATTTTCTTGCTTTTTATGTTTTGTTTTCGTCACTTTCTCTCTATAGAAGAAGAAACACATATTGAAGTTTATAAGGGGATGTTGAGCAGTTTCATTTTGTAACTGTTCCCCCCAAAATTTCAAAATTATAGTCTATTCTTCTTTCTTCAGATAAAAAGAAAAGTTTTTGGGTCGGGTCGGGTCGGGTCAGTCCACATGGGCGATCCATGATCCGTAATCCAACATCTCCTACTTCGCACAAGGTGGACAAGACTGAACTAGTATGACATCAACAAGTTATTAGTTTATACGATAAATAGTTCCTGCGACCCGTGAGCATCACGAGCTTTACCTATAAGCTTCTACAAGCTACATATAGGAATCTAATTACATGTGGAAATAAGTCTCTACTAATATGAGGATTCTAATACTCATAATACCCTAGATGTCATTCACTACTTCAATAGTTACTTATCTGATCCCTCATCCTCTTAAAGAGGTGAACTCGAGTTCATGATTAACTTTATATACACAATTACACTTGACTCTTATATGATTAGTGTAATAGTCGACTTGTGTAAACAAGTTAAAATATTCATCTTAATCGTCTTTCCTTTCTACTCGAATCTATCTATTCCAATCAACTGCTTTCTTAGACATGCATCGCATTGCCGAATCTCTCATGGATATTAGTAACATGCTAAAGTAGCAACACCGATCGAAACTTCAAGAAACAGTTAAAGGTATAAGGGTACTTTAATGAAAAGTTAAAATAATTTTTTTGAGGGTCTCACATAATGAAGAAGCAGGGATTCATTCTTCCATTAACCCATTGATCGCTAAGCACACGTGGTATGAAACATGTGCTACGATGTTCTCACCTTATATTGGTGCGCGTGTCTTATTCTTTTAGCCATTTAACATCGTACAGATTTAGGTCTAGACACCTCTAAATGTCTAACCTGAGTTTCTTTCTTTAATAATCCTCAAATTCACATTCTTAGAGAAACTCATATCTGGCTTTACAAAACAAGTCATTATCTTATGGTGGAACTTTTCTCTTCATGATTCTTGACATAGGAGGCGATTGCTCGTGTGAGAGAGCCAATCTCGCAACTTGTTTGACACATTATATTAATAAAACACATTTTTACATGCATATGAGATTGAACATAAATTCAAGATTCTTATATTGATAATAATTATAATCAAGTCATCTACAATACATAAACATAATCATATCCTACGTAATCCTAGAGTCATAACATGTTTCTTAAACAAGTCTCTAGTTATCGCCTTAGTGAAGGGATCAACTATCATTTTTCGTGTAGGATTGTATTGTAAATTTATTTCTCCACTTACTACTATGTCTCTTATAAAGTTATACTTAATATCAATGTGTTTGGTTTTGCTATGATATTTAGGATCCTTCGTATATGCGATAGCCGCTTGACTGTCACAATATAAAATTATGAACCCTTAGAATTCTTTGCGATATTCAAATGCTCAAAGAATCTCTTCAACCAAACAACTTCTTATACTACAGATGCACAAGCCAAAAATTCAGATTTCATAGTCGACAGGGCTGTGCAAGTTTATTTATTGCTTTTCCAAAAAATTGCACAACTATTTAGCAAGAAGACATAACCGAAAGTTGATTTTTTATCATACCGATCACCTGCCCAATCAGCATCAGTATAATCTCTTATGGATAAATCAGATCCACTATAGCATAGCGAATAATTAGCAGTTCCCTTCAGGTATCAAAAAATTTTCTTTACTGCTTTCCAATGATCTCTTCTAGGATTGGATTGATACCTGCTAACCAGACCTACGACATAACAAATGTCTGGACGAGTACACATCATAGGATTCATCAAACTCCCAACTACACTAGAATATGGTACTCGAGACATGTCTTCCTTTTCTTTTTCAACCTTTGGACATATTTCAAGGCTTAAAGTTTCACCTCTTGCTATAGGAGTATCCATGAATTTGCAACTATTCATTAAAAAACGTTTCAAATTTTCATTATGTATGTTTCTTGAGATAGACTCAAAATTTTCTTGGAACGGTCTCTTTTAACACCCAATATATAGTCTGCTTCACCCATATCTTTCAGGTCAAATGACTTTGAAAGCCATGACTTAACAGTTTTTACATACTCCAAATTATTTTCAGCTAATAAAATATCATCCACGTAAAGTGAAAGAATCACAAACATTTCATTGAACTTTTTCACATAGATGCAATGGTCTTCATCGATCATGGTGAAATCAAATGAAATCACTTCCTTATGAAATATTAGGTACCACTGCCTTAAAGACTGCTTAAGGCCATATATTGATCTGTTTAATTTACAAACCTTCTTTTCTTGGCCTTTAATAACAAAACCTACAGGTTGTTCCATTTAGATTTCCTCATTTAGTTCTCCTTTGAGAAAAGTGGTCTTCACGTCCATTTGATGTAATTCTAAATCTAAACGTGCAACTATAGCTAAAAGAAATCGAATTGAGGTAAATTTCACAACTGGTGAAAAAGTTTCCTCATAATCTATTCCAGCTTCTTGAGTAAAACCTTTTGCCACCAATCGTGCTTTGTGCCTTTCTATTGACCCATCTAATTTGTGTTTAACTTTGAGAATCCACTTGTTTCCAATAGATTTATGCCTAGAAAGAAGGTCAACTAGATCCCAGACTTTATTGATTTTCATGGACTCTAATTCTTCTTTCATCGCTTTTATCCATTCATCTTTTTCAGGACTAAATAAAGCCTCAGTCACAGAATTAAGTTTATCCAATTCTGTGGGAGATACCAGGAAGACATAATCCTCAATCTCATAAAATCGTTTTGGCACACCTTTTCTGGTACTCTTACATAATTAAAGTTCAGATTCCTCAATAGGATTTTAGGATTCACAACTCCCACTTGGACCAAGAATCATTTCTTATTCTATTGAATTATCAGGCATGTCCGACGACATTATTTGATCATTTGAATTCAGCATTTTGTAAAGAGGCTCATTTTCTTTTATTTCACCCCCTTTTGAAAAATTATTTTCCAGGAATGTGACATCTCGTGATTCAATTTCAGTAGTACTTCCATCTTCCAATTCACCAATGAACACATATCCTTTGGAGTATTTTGAGTATCTTATCAAGATACATTTCTTTTCTTTTGGACTTATTTTTCTAAATTTACCAAAGCGATTTTTAATTTATACAGTACAACCCCAAGGTCATAGATCATTAAAGTTTGATTTATTACCAGTCCATAGTTCATAAAGAGTAGAAGATACTGATTTAGAAGGCACTTTGTTCAATATGTAGGCCGCAGTTAATAATGTATCTCTCTAGAAAGAGATTGGTAAATTTGCCTACGCCACTATGGACCTTTTCATATCCAATAATGTTCTATTCCTTCTTTTTGATACACCATTTTGTTGAGGTGTATAAGGAGTAGTTAATTGTCTGATGATGCTTTTCCCAATACACAGTTCTTCAAACTATTTTGACAAATATTCATGACCTCTATCGGTTCTTAATGCTTTTATACTTTTGTCTAATTGATTCTCAACTTCATTCATATATCTTTTGAAGCATTCAAAAGCTTCGGATTTATGAGATATCAAATAGACATAACCAGAGCAAGTAAAATCGTCAATAAATGTAATGAAATATGAAATACCAGTCCTTTCCCTCACATTCATTAGACCACATATATCAGAATCATATATCAGAATGGATTAGTTGCAATAGGAATTCGACTCTTTTAGCCTTCCTAAATGGTTTTTGTGTAATCTTTTCGGTAAGACAATTTTCACAAGTTGGCATTTCAATTTTAGAGAAAGAACCTAGATGTTCTTCCTTTGCCAATCTATTTATTTGATTTTTCCCTATGTAACCCAATCTAGCATGATATGTAAGTATATCAACATCATTATTACTAGAATAACATGACATTACACAACGGTCAATATAAGAGTCATAAGTTGAAGGATTACAATCTAAAATAATAAAGCGATCATAACGATGTTCAAAACCATAAAAAACATTATCTAGAGTAATTCTTACACAATTACGACTAAAAAACAAATGAAAACCAACATCTAAAAGAACAGACACAAATATTAAGTTTCGTCAAATTTATGGAGCATATAGGACGTCATGCAACATTAAAGACCAACCTCCACGCAAATCTACTTTGCAAGTGCCAATCCCTTTAACTTCCAGTCTTGCATTATTTGCTACATAGATCCACCTTGATACAAGTGAAACTCGACAGAACTCTACAAATTCTTCTCGATCTCGACTCACATGGTCGGTGGCTCCTGAGTCTACAATCCATATAGGATAAGATTCAGTTAATAAAGCAGTGCGAGAAACATATGTAGCACTTAGAGATATGTTTAGAAATGCTACCTTTTTTTCCTCAGGACATTCACGAGCAAAATACCCCAGAACTTGGCAGTTGTAACACTTCATTTTACTCTTGTCTTTCTTCATGAAAAACTTTTTTCCCTTCTTAAAATTTGACTTGTTATTTTTCTCGGAGGGTCCTCCTTTAGCCTCTTTACCCTTTCCGTTCTTTTTTCACTTTTTACTACGCTTGAATCCTGAAGAGTTCTTACCACTTGATTCTGCCATAAAGGCATTAGAAGTAGCTTTAGCAGCACCAAGTTGCTCATCTTCAAGTTCAACATGACGGGCAATATCAGAAAAAGTTTTGATGTTATCATTGTGGGTAAATTTGACCTTCAAGTATTCCCAACTCTTGGGAAGAGATCGGATCACTGCCTGAAACTGCCACTCATCTGAGAGAACATGACCAGCATTTTTGAGTTGAACTATCATATTAGACATCACCTTAAGGTGTTGTTTGATGTTCTGACCATGACACTTCTTGTAAGTGTCAAACTTGATAGTCAGCTGTCTGAGGCGGGTGACAGAAGTACCCCTATATGTTCCTTGCAAGTGTGCCCAGATGACATTGGCATTAGGAAATTCCTTACACTTATGTATGAGGTCATCAACCACAGAACTTACAATGATTCCACGTGTAATGGAATCATCCTTTTTCCAAGCTTTATAAGATTCAAGGTCTCTTCTGTGTTGTGCAGTATTGCCCTCTTCTGGTATACATATGACATGGTTAATACCTTTAAGAGCATTTTGTTCTTCCAGTACGTACCGTATTTTACGATTCCAAATATCGTAGTTGTCTCCATTTAGTTTTTCTCCTTTGTTCAAGTCAGCAATTATGCTTTTTGATTCCATGTCTGTTATTAAGAGACAATCATACAAGTATTTTATCAATTATGCATCCAAGTTACACATTCAAGCAAATTATTTCGCTTAAAAGTTTCATATTTAGTGTATAATCGAAAGGCCACTTAAGAATCCAATCATCTTCTACTAACTAAATATTTGACCAAAATTAGAAATTAATTTTTTAATGTGTATTACAATGATACTTTCAATTAAATCGTTTTCAACTCAGACAAATGAATGAAATTCATCTAAAAGGAGATAAACAACTTAATATTTATATAATATAAAATTAATAAATAACTTCATGTTACAAGTTAATTTAAAGATGAAAGTCATTCCACAAATATTCTAGACGACTTATATACACCCAAAAAGGCTTGCTAGGCCAGGTCTCATTGTAAACATTAATTAATCTCTCACCCCAAGGATCACAGAGAGAATTTGCTAAAATAGCTAGTGCTTCTCAGTCTGAGATTTCTACATAATTTTCTAGTTCTATACGTTTCAATTCAAACATACGAATAAAACTAGCAACAGTAATATTAGGTGTCATCTTAAAAGACTTGAACTCTATTAATTTCTTCTGTCTTTTCCTTCTTACAACCCTCTCATTTCGTAATAGATTTTGTGTTGCTCCGGGACACCATTTCGTATGATCGCACGACCTCGAAAACATAACCTTCGACGACGTACTCTTTCACTTTGTTTCTTTGTTCGACATCCTGAACTCCCACTTGGAGTGATTCGAGTTTGTCCCCGATCATCCATGTGTGAAATAGAAACTAAGAAACAATAAGAATGGTTACGCCATTCAATGCGATAACTTATATCACAATTTATCGTAGAAGATAATCTTTTATGAAATATTTAGTAACTATTTAGACAATAATTTTAATAAGTCTAATTTATACACTTATTTAATCCACTTTAATGAATAATGACAAAAGTTAATATTAAAAAAATCATTATCCATTTGCACTATTAATATAACAGATTTATTTAATTTCTAAATACTTATTCTTAAAAAAAGAAAAGTAACAGAACGTTCAGTGGAGATGAATAAAAAAAACAATACCAAATTGTTACACCTTTTCCTAGAAACACAATTCTATACAAATTCTTGTGTACGTGGACTGCACCATAAAGTCAACAAACAAAAAAAAAATCTTTTCCCTTTATTTTGTTAACACAGAAAAGGAGAACACAGTTAATCTCATATCCATTTCTTCCACAAGTTCTCTTTATTTTTTTTTAAAAAATAATAAACTCTATAAATTCCTTTTACAGATCTATTTCTTTCACAAGTTCCTCCCTTTTTTTTCATAATACAAACTCCATTGATAGATCTATGAAGGAACGAAGGAAAAAAATAAATAAATTTGAAACACAACTTATATATTTTTCGCAACTCGCCACAAATCAGGGACAAAAATTTCAATTTGTATCGGATTCATATTTCCCGATCCAGTTCTGGCCATTTATACTCTCCAACAGGTTTTTTCAAGTTTCCTAACAATTCATTTCAAGAAATTTTCTCATTGTATTAAGAAATTATCATTCAATTAATTTCAAGAATTTTTCTCACTGTATCAATAATTTACTATTCAAAGACGGAGCATTTTAAATCTGTCTCTGATACCATTATAGTAAAATTCGGAGCAAAATAGTGTACCTTTAATTGACAGCGAAATCGATTTTACTTTCAAAAGGATCTGCCCCAAGTCTACTTTGAATCTCTTGGAAACAAAGCTTTAGAATCACAGACTAAATGCCTTTATTCGTCACTACAATTTTCTTTCTTTTTGTGTTTTGTTTTCGTCACTTTCTCTCTGCAGAAGAAGTACATATTGAAGTTTATAAGGGGATGTTGAGCAGTTTTATTTTGTAATTGTTCCCCCCAAAATTTTAAAATTATAGTCTGTTCTTCTTTCTTCAAATAAAAAGAAAATTTTGTGGGTCGAATTGGGTCGGTCCATATAGGCGACCCATGATCCGTAATCCAACATATATATATATATATATATAATGCATCGGAATACCGCTACATAATATACCATATCTTTTATCAACTTCAATATGTGAATTATTAGTCCCATTATTTGTGTTTAGGTATTAATTTGTATAAGGATTTTCCTTGTTCTTTCTATAGGAAGGTCGATCTTTACTTAAGCATCAAGGGACCTTGCTTCTTTTTAACTACTAGATGATTATAGAGATTTGAAAGACTACAACTCAAGGACAATTGGACTAAAACTTTTTTTTGTAGAATAGGCACCTGCCACTGCTAAGCTGATTCTATTATCGATCTAGAAGGGCTTTCCAGCCAGGTCATTAAAGACCCGAGTGATATATTTCAGAAAATAAGCATCATTCGAGATTATCTAGAGGACATAACTGAAGTGCCCAAGTGTCATATGTTGATCCAAACAAATTTGGAGAAAATATATTAACAAACTTGAGGTTTGTTCTGGTTGTATTATGTTTTTCATTTGCTACATTAGATGTTTTAGCATCGAGAGATAATTTTTTCGTTATGAGATTTAATGGTCATTAATGCTTCACTGCGCGCAAAAGATTTAACAAAGTTAAGAGGACATGCTTTTTAATGTGATCTTCGAGATAGATAGAAAAACAAAAGAAGCATTTAGAATTGAAAAATCATATAAATATATTCTTGATTTCACTTTCACTTGTCTAACCAAACTTAAACACATAAGAGGTAACTACATAGAAGTGAAAAATTAAACCTAAACATATTACAAACTACTGATAAGATTAGATACTTAACTCTTCTTTTAATATTAGATCAGATCATTTGGTGCTTTGGTTAATATTTATTACGGGACAATTGTATATGTACTAATCAAATTATGCTATTGATGTATTTTTTGCTGCCTTTATCTCAATAATAAAAGGACAAACTAAATATAAGATTGAAAGTTAATAGAGTTTTAAACTAGGACAGTTTTAATGTTTTCGCACACAGAAAATATTTACTAATTTTAATTACAGTGTCTAATAAAATTACTTTCATTTTTCTGTATATTATAAGAGTGGGTTTCGACATATCTGTTATCAAAGATTTAATTTTTTTTTAGGGTATTTAGATAATTAAAGAAAGTTTATAGGAATTAAGTTGCTTTAAGAGTTGTCTCCTGTGCATTATTGTCTGTACTATTTTATCGAAAGCATTAAAAAAAACACATCCTATTTCACTTAATTACAAACCATATTCTTACGTAAGTAACCACATTTGTCACTTAAATTACAAACTATGCCCCTAAGGACATACACTGTGACCCTAGGATTTTCATATGTTTCTCATTTGTATAGGTTTAAATTATATTATTTAATATGTTCAAGTAATTAAATTTATTTTTCATATGATTTAAAATAAAATTTGAGTATTAAAAATTTAATAATATTTAATAAAAATAACTAAAATAGATATTTTTGAAATGTCTGTTTCAGCGGATTCAATCATAATTTTAATATATTACCCATAATTAATTATAACAAGTTATTTAAGTATTAAAAAATTATTATTATTTAATAAAAAAGATAAAATAGACATAGAATGATAAATTAATTATTGATGTTTTTAATTAATTTGATGTCTTATATGAGGCTTACTTAAATTTTTTTTTAAATAGTAATTTTTTTATATTACTTCTAATTAGTTAATACAAGTTATTTAAAACATGTCTGCTTTACTGCTTGAATTGTGATTTTACTATATCACTCCTAATTAATTATTATAAATTATTTATACATTAGTAAAATAATAATATTTAATTAAAAATTTAACATAGACATTTATGACATATCTGCTTCAGCTGGTTCAATAGTGTTTTACTATATCACCCCTAGTTAATTATTATAAGTCATTGGGTATTGAAAAATAAATAATATTCAATCCGTGATATTACTATATTATCCTAATTAATTATTATAATTTATTTATATATTAAAAAATAAATAATATTTAATTAAAAATAAAATAAATATTTATGACACATCTGCTTCAAGCGTAATTTTACTATATCACCCCTAATTAATTATTATAAGTCATTTATGTATTAAAAAATTAATAATAATATTTTTTGAAAAAAAAATAGACATTTATGACATATCTGCTTCAGTTGTTTCAACTGTTGTTTACAAAATATTATCTCCAATTAATTATTATAAGTTATCTAACTGTTAATATTAATAATATTTAATAAAAAATATTAAGTAGACCTAAAATAATAAATTAACTCTTGCTGTTTTAAATTAACTTGACGTCTTATACGAGACCTACTTAACTTTTTGTCACAAATATTTTTTTAATGTAATTTTGTTATATCACTTCTAATTAGTTGTTGTAAGTCATTCAAGATATGTATGCTTCGATGTTTCAATCGTGATTTTACTATCACCTTTAATTAATTATTATATTCATCTAAACATTATGACACTTGAATTGAAATTTATTACCTCACTTATAAAGGATGATAAATTGGCAACAGATCAACATGTTTGCTTGTGTTGCTTGCTTAGGTATTTTCTTTTATATTTGTTTATTTTACTTTTCTTTTTAATTTGTTGTATATTTGAGAATGACGTTAAAGCATCATAAATCATAATAATTAACAACTTAAAATATTTTAAAAAAAACGTAAAAAATTACAATTGGCTCTCTAAATTTTATTACTGTCACATAAATTGGGATAGAAGAAAAAGTACTATAAATTACAATAATTAATAATTTAAAATATGTAAAATATTTAGTTAACAATTCTAAATTGTGTCAATACTACATAAATTGAGAAAGATGGTGTAACATATATTATTTGAAAATTATGTAAAAAAAATTATAAATCACAATAATTAATCTAAAAATGCTCTTCACGTTGGACTCGTACTAACACGACCATTACCCCCTAGTATATCTTATAATTAAAACACTTATTATTCCTCTTTAAAATCTCATATAATTGAACTCTATTAATTAAATTAGTAGGCATAAGTTCTAGAAAATCAACTTAAATAACATTAATTGTTGAAGATTTTAAATCTAAAGTGATAAGAGTATTAATTGTAAATCTTAAACCTTAGACTTCTTCTTTTTCTTCTTTTTTTTTTTTCTTAAAATATTAAAAGTTGCCCACACATGCCATCGTAGACAAAAATTTCCTAAACATAGTTATGCAAATCATAAAACAAAATAATTTAAGATAGACACAACCTATATTAACAGTAATTTGTATAGAAGAATCCTAAACGTAAATTTAAAAAGTTCATACCCAACTATAAAATCGAATAAATAGGAAATCTTCGTACTTAACAGTAGTAAGCCTTTCGCCCCCCGCCCCCGCTCCCGCTTCACCCTTTGTCATCAATTTAAGACTCAAGTCTTGGACAAACAATTACTGCTATTATTTAATAATATAATAGTTTTAATAAAAGAAAATTTGATTACTGGGTTATAGATGATATTTTTGTGTATAATATTATGCGCAAATTGAATAACTCTAAAATATGAATGAAAAGTCAATTGCTATCCAATTGTCACGACCCGAATCAGGACCTAATCATGACAGGTATCTCAAGCCCACCATGGACTGGAGACCACCCCCTTAGCCTAACCCCAAGAGTACAATAATAATAATAAAGTGGAAGCCAATCGTTATAGCAATAGAAGATAAATAAGTCAAATGAAAGTTCTAAGAGTCAAAACCAACAATCCAACCCTCACTTGTCCACAAAAGCCTCTAAAATTAAAATAATAACTGAGTCGGGACATGCCACCGACTAAGACCAAAAAGGAAATCCAAAATACTAGAATAGTAATGAAACTAGTGAAATAACCAAACCTTCCGAAAGATAGAAGCTTACCACTTCACAGAAAATTCACAGGAATGCTCAGCCACCTAATGCTGCGCAGGAGCACCAGAAAATACTTCAGATCCTACATCATGAAATGATGTAGCATCTAGGGATGAATAGTGGGATAAACACTGACATATAACTCATGAAAAATGATAAAATAATGTCATGTCATAAACCAATGAAAATCATATGCACAATCATTATATATACATGTATAGAATGCCGGGAGAGGGACAAAGGTCATGAACATGTGAGTTTAAATCATTAACATAAACTATATAGCTCACTCCATCCTAAAGGCACTCACGTGTTATATGTTTTCAACTCCTCCTGCTGAAAGGGTCCCAATGCGTGTTAGCTGCACAAACCAAGGAATCCGAAGGAAGGGCTAAGGATATCAAGGCTCTAGCTATTCCAAAATATAATTTGTGAACCAAGCATATGGTCATATAGACCCCCACACTGGCAAATAAGGTTTTCAGTGTTAGCCCTCCTGAGACTACACCTTCAAGTTGAGCTACACAATTTCCTTTAAGACCAATTTAAAACAGTTTGCATATAATCCCAACCATTAACCTAAGAGTCTTATATAAGGCATTTACTACTTGGTATCGTCATACCAATTATGCTTGCAAGCTCATATAATCATGCCAAATTAATCTATGTACTCCCAAGTTCCATTTTAAAATTCAAACCATAGCCATCAAGGCCCTTGTAAATCCGTTTTAACCAATTATACATTAATTCAATGCAACGGGTTCATAAATAAGTTGAATTATGCAATTATCCATGTTCAAAAATTAATCATGTTCAAAAATTAAATTTACAAAATGGGCTGGGGTTAATGCCATTACCAAGCCAAAAAGTCATCAATTTGGGAAAACCCATGTTCTTCATTCCAATTTCCATAACAATGCACCCAATCAATCCAAAAACCATAAATTTAAAGCATAAATCATCAATTTAAATCATGAGAAAAGTAGTTCAATTGATACCAATCAAAACTCCTCAACCCAATTCTAAACCCATCAATTTAAAATACATGGATAATGATTAAATAAGTGTACAATGTAAAATGAAAGTTTGGGAATGAGATAAATGCCTGAAATACACAAGAAATTGAAGTCAATTCAAAGTTTGGAGCCCGAATGATGAATTCACTTTAAAACCCTTGAAAGTTCTTGAATTTTGAGTTTGAGAAAGTAAGAGAACGATTTTGATCTTTGAAAACTGAAGTGAATGGGGTTATTTTATGTTTGAAGATCATACAAGGGGTAAAAAGGCAAAAAATCTTTTATCCCAAGTAAAATAAATAAAAATTGGATGAAATTAAAACAACTGCATGGCATGCAGTTGTTGTAGAGGTTAGCCTTCGTGCTATCCAATATCGCGGAGGCTACCCTCCATAGCATGCCAATATCGCAGACCCTCACTACCTCAGGGTCTCGAACCCCATTTGAAAATTCCAAAATTTTTCCAAATTACTCTTTTAACATCCCTATATATAATTCAAGTAAAAAATTAACATTACGAATGCGGGAAGGTCAAAAAATAAAATCATTGAAATTTTGAGGGGTTTTACATTACCCCCCCTCTAGGATCATTCATCCCCGAATGAAGAGTTAGGCTACTTTTAGCACGATATTAGCAAGAATGCACCAGAATCAAATGACAAATTTCAAAATGCGACAAGAGAAAAATGTAACTCATACCTCAAGCACTCTCGTCCAACATAGGAAAAAAGAATATGTATTTGGCCTTCATATCGTCCTAAACTTCCCATGTAGCTTCTTCCACCTTTTGATTTCTCCAAAGGACTTTCACCAAAGCTACATCCTTCGTCCTCAATCTACGAACTTTCTTATATAACATCTCAACTGATACCTCATCATAAGACAAGGAATCCGTAACACCAAAATCCTTAACCGACACTATCAAGGAAGGATCACCCACATATTTTTTCAGCATAGACATATGGAAAACAGGGTGAATAGAAGTCAAACATGCTAGTAACTCTAACTCATAACTGCCATTCCCAATATTTCTTACAACCCGATATAAACCGATATAACAGGGACTGAGCTTCCTCTTCTTTCCAAACCTTATGTCTCTTTACATAGGTGACACCTTAAAGAATACCCAATCACTTACTTTAAATTCCAACTCCCTTCGCCACACATATGCATAAGACTTTTAGGAACTTTGGGTAGTCTTAAGTATTTCTCTAATCACTTTCACCTTCTCCATGGCCTGGTGAACCAAGTCAGGGCCAAACAACCTAGTCTCACTGCCTCAAACCACCTAGTAGGAGACCTGCACCTCTTACCATAAAAAGCCTCAAAATAAGCTATCTAAATACTGGAATGGTAACTATTATTATACGAAAACTCAATAAGAGGCAAATGATCCACCCAACTTCCCTTAAAATCAATCACACAGGCTATGGCATATCCTCCAAAGTATGAATAGTCCATTCCACTTGTTCATCCGTTTGAGGATGGAAGGCAATGCTAGGGTTCACTTCAGTACCCAAACTTTTCTAAAATGAATGCCAAAAGTTAGAAGAAAACTACGTACCTCAATCTGAAATGATAGACACAGGCGCTCCATGGAATTTGACTATTTTTTGAATGAACAACTTAGCATAATCCTCTCTTAGGTAGTTGTTCCTCACAAACAAGAAGTGAGCAGACTTAGTAATCATATCCACTATGACCCAAATCGAATCATACTGATTGCGAGACTGCAGAAGAATCAAAATAAAATCTATATTAATAATCTCCCACTAATCATCTCCCACTTCCACATGGGCAATTCTATCTCTTGAGACGTACCTCCCTACCTTAAGTTCTCAACCTTGACTTGTTGATAAATCATATACTTAGTAATAAAATTTATCACATCTCTCTTCATATTATTCTACCAATAGATTTGCTTCAAGTCGTGGTATATCTTAGTCGAACCTGGATGAACTATATATCAATACTTGTGAGCCTCAATCAAAATCTTTACCCATAGCCCATCAACATCAGAAACACATAATCTTTTATGATACCTCAGAATGCCATCTCCCTTAATCTTGAATGCCATAACCTTTTGCTGACTCAGATCATCCTTAATTTACATAATTATGGGATCCAAAACTTGCTTCTCCTTCACCTCAACACCAAGAGATGATTTAACCACTTTTTGAATAATTACTTCCCCATCCACGGAGTCCAAGAGACGGACTCCAAAGTTAGCCAATCTGTGAATATCCTTCACCAATCCTCTTTTATCCTCATCCATGTAAGATAAGCTTCCCATAGACAACCTTTTAAGAGAATTAGCAACAACATCAGCTTTACCTAGATGGTAGTGAAGGCTCATGTCATAATCTTTAAGAAACTCGAGCCACCATCACTGCCTGAGATTTAACTCCTTTTGAGTAAATGTTTACTGCAAGCTCTTATGGTCAGAATAAATATCCACATACATCCTATACAGATAATGGTGCTAGATCTTCAAAGAAAAAACCACCATTGCCAACTCTAGGTCATGCCTCAAAATATAACCCAGTTCTATAGGGAAACATAGGCTATGACCTTATCATACTACATCAAAACAAACCCCAATCCCATATAGGACACATCACAATACACAATAAACCCATCAGTACCCTTAGATAGGGTCTAAACTGGATCGAAAGTCAACTTATCCTTCAACATCTCAAAACTACCTTCACAAGCATCGAACCACAAGAACTTAACCTTATTTTTTAATACCCTATAGGCTCCTAGATAATTGTACCATGCCTACCTTATTGTTCCTTAAAAAGTGCATAAAATGAGCCTTTAAGAACCCAATATCGATGATAAATCATACCAATATTTAGGCATACACTATTGTTATCGTCATACCAACTACACTTGAAAGTAACATCAACATTCCATAGCAATTCCATTAACTTTCGAAAACAACTCCCTTTGCTCATTAATACAAGGTAGGGAAAACCGACTTCCTTTGTTGATTAAATAAAACCATCATGCTTCAATAAACTCTTTATATCATGCGATTATTTCAAAAATAGTTTAATACAATTTTACTAATACTGAAAACCATTTTCAGAAAATTGGGTTGGGATTATTACCAATTCAATTGTCAATATTCACAAAATTTGGGGAAACCACAACCCTCTAGTTTATTTACTATTACCATGCATCAAATCTATTTCATAACCACCATTTAAAACATAAACAATGCATATGTAAACATGAAACATCACATAAACAACAATCATTCAAAACCCTAAAGCCATGTTCCAAAACCAACATAAAAACCACATGGAGAACTATTTGAAACACATTCTTCCATAAAGAAATAGTTGGGGAAGAGTAACATACCTGAACTATCAAGAGTTATGGAGAGAATTTACCCTTTGGAGCTCTAATTGATCAACTTCTTGAAAACCCTAAGTAACTTAGTTGAAAGAATTTGAGAGAGATTGAGAAGTTATGTCAATTTGTTTTGGAGTGATTATGACACCCTAAAGGGGTTTTAAGTCATGGGTCATGATTTAGGAAAAAGGGGAAATGTACAAAGTGCCCTTAATTAAAGGCTGAAAAATTATCGCCAGTGACTTCGAGTCACTATGAGACTTATAAAGACACATAATGACTCATCACCCCGAGTCGCACTGAAGACAGCAGCTAAAGGACCCTTCTACAGTGAACCTATGATCACACCATACGACTCGTCATGTGACCTTACAACTTGTAGGGTCCAAGTCATAGTCAAGATAGAAATACTTAGGGGCACACTAGTTTGGATACGGATGGGCCATGAGACTCATTTAGAGTCTTTACAACTCGTTAGGAGCCACTCATAGTCAGGATAGTGACTTGGGCTACCTTTACTGGACACCCTATGACTGGGGTCCTATGACCCATAATGACATGTTACAACTTGTAGGGTGAATCGTAGTCAGAACAGTTAGTTCAAAAACTCAGAATTTTTAGTGGTCAATGCTTGGGGAGTCACATTCTCCCCTCCTTAGGGTCATTCATCCTTGTATGACATGTCAAGTCACCTATTAGTATGATTTAATGCAGAAACACACCCACACTTACCTATAACAAAGACAAAAAGTAAAGATAATAAGATTAACACATACCTTAAGCACGAGTATCCGGAATGGGGAACAAGAATGGGTATTTGGACTTCATGTCCTCTTCAGCCTCCCAAGTAGCTTCTTTACACTTTTGGTTCCTCCATAGAACCTTCACTAAAGCCACAACCTTTGTACGCAACCAATGGATTTTTTGATTCAAGATTTCAACTGGGACCTCCTCATATGATAAGGATTCGAAACACCAATACCTTTCAATGGAACCACCCGTGAAGGATCACCCACATACTTGCTCAACATCGACAGATCAAAAACTGGGTGAACAAAACCCAAATAGAAAGGTAACTGTAACTCATAATCTACTTTACCCACTCTCTTTAAAATTAAATAAGGGCCCACATAATGGGGACTGAGCTTTCCCTTCTTTTTAAATGACATCACTTCCTTCATGGAGATATTTTTAAGAACAATCAATCGCTAACTTCAAATTCCAACTCTCTTTGCCTTACATCTGTATAGAACTTTTGGCGACTCTGGGCAGTTTTAAGCCTATCTTGAATTACCTTCACCTTTTCCATAGCCTGATAAACCAAATCGAGACCGAACAACCCAGCCTTACCAACCTCAAACAACCCAATAGTAGAATGACATCTCCTACCATACAAAGCCTTAAAAAGAGCCATCCCAATACTTGTGTGATAGCTATTATTATACGAAAACTCTATGAGAGACAAATAGTCAACCCAACTACCACCAAAATCAAGCATATAAGACCTTAACTTATCCTTCAATGTATGAATGGTCTTCTCTGCTTATCCATACATCTGAGTGTGAAAACTAGTGCTAAGGTTTACCTTAGTCCCCAAACCTCTCTGGAAAGAACACCAAAAGTGTGAGGAGAATTGATTGCCTCGATCAGATATAATGGAAGATGGAGCACCATGCAACTTTATGTTCTATTGAATGAACAACCTTGCTTAATCCTTCGCAGAGTAATTAGTCCTCATAGGTAAGAAATGAGCAGACTTAGTGATTCTATACATGATGACCCAAATTGAATCAAACTAATGGCGGGACCATGGAAGACAAGTAATGAAATCCATATTAATCACTTCCAACTTTTATTCGGGAAACTCAATCTCTTGAGATAACCCACCGGGTCTCAAGTGCTCCACCTTGACTTGTTTATAAACCATACACTTGGCCATAAAATTTTCCACATCTCACTTCATGTTATTCCACCAATAGATCTCTTTCAAATTATGGTACATATTCATCGAACCAAGATGAAAAATGTACCTCGATTCATGAGCCTCAACTAAGATCCTCATCTGCAGCCCATCAATATCGATGACACACAACCTGCCTTGGTATCTCAAGATACCATCACCAACAATCTCAAAAACTATCACTTTCTGCAGGCCCACGTCACCCTTAATATGTATCAAGGTAAGATCCAAAGACTTATTTCTTTCATCTCAGGACTAAGAGATGACTTCACCACCTCTTGCACTATCACACCTTCATCCTCAAAGTCTAAGAGACAAACCCAAATGTTAGTTAACCGGTGAATATCCTTCACCAACTTTCACTTCTCCTTATACACATGAGATAAACTTTCCATAGATAACCTGCTAAGAGCATCAGCAACTACGTTTGCTTTACCTGGATGATAGTGAAGACTCATATCATAGTCCTTGAGTAACTCAAGCCATCTTCTTTGCCTGAGATTCAACTCCTTTTGGGTAAACACATATTGCAGGCTTTTATGATCTGAATAGATGTCTTCATGAACCCCATACAAATAATGGCACTAAATCTTCAAAGCAAATACTACAGCTAATAATTCTAAGTCGTTTATTAGGTAATTATTCTCTTGAACTTTTAATTGCCTAGTAGCATATGCAACCACCTTGCCATACTGCATTAAAACACAAACCAGTCCTACACTAGATGTCTCATAATAAACCATAAAGCCATCAGTACCCTCGGGTAGAGTCAGAACCAAAGTTGAAGTATACTTATCCTTTAACATTTCAAAACTACCCTCACAAGCATCAGACCATAGTAACTTTACCTTTTTCTGAGTCAACTTAGTCAATGAGGTAACAATAGAAGAGAACTTTTCCATAAACCTCCTATAATAACCAACTAAACTCAAGAAACTCTGAATATCAATTGGAGTCGTGGGTATAGGCCATTTCTTAACCGTCTCAACTTTCTGTGGATCCACCGTGATCTCCTCACTTGATACAACATGATCCAAATAGGTCACAACATTCAACCAGAACTTACACTTAAAGAATTTAGCATACAAGTACTAATAAGAGTCTGCAACACTATACAGAGGTGATTGATATAATCTGCCTCGCTCTTAGAATAAAACTAGATGTCATCAACAAACATAATAATGAATAAGTCCAAAAACTAATAGAAGACTCGATTCATAAGATCCATAAATACCATAGGGGCATTAGTCAAACCAAAATACATGACCAAGAACTCATAATGGCCATACCGAGTATGAAAAGCAGTCTTAGGGATATTCTCCTCCCTATTTTTTAGCTGATGATAGCCTGATCGAAGATCAATCTTTGAGAAGTACGTAGCACCCTGAAGCTAGTCAAACAAGTCATCAATCCTAGGAAGAGAATACTTACTCTTTAACGTCACCTTATTTAATTGGTGATAATCTATATATATTTGGAGGGATCCATCCTTATTACACACAAAGAGCATAGGAGAACCCCACGGAAAATCACTAGGACTAATAAAACCCTTATAAAAAAAGTCTTTCAACTACTCCTTAAGTTCTTTTAACTCAGTTGGAGCTTTTATATATATAGAGAGAGATAGAGATGCAACGAGTGTTTAGAAGAAGATCTAGCCCAAAATCAATATCCCTATTAGGAGGAACACTAGGAAGATCATCAAGGAATACTTCTGGAAACTCAAAGACCACAAAGATAGATTGTAATATAGGACCCTCGGAACTAGAATGTTCTACATGGACTAAATGGTATATACACCCCTTAGAGATCAACCTGACTCTAAGATAAGAAATAAACCTTTCTTTAGGCACGAAGGAATTACCTTCCCACTCAATCACTGGTTTATTCAGGAATGGGAAACTGACCTTTCGGGTCCTATAGTTAAGAGACACATATCACGAGTGCAACTAATCCATCCCCAAAATCATATCAAAGTTTAATATGTCCAATTCTATCAGATCCACTAACATCTCTCTACCATAGATAGATTCCACACAACTCCTAAAGACTCTTCTATCTATAATAAAGTCACCCACCAGAGTAGACACAGAAAGGGGTCTGGAATACATTTGGGACTAAAACCAAAATAAATAGACATATAATGGGTCACATAAAAAAGGGTAGACCCTAGATCAAGAAAATAATACACACCATGGGAAAAGAGTTGTAACATACTAGTGATAGCATCCAGAGATACCTTGGATTCTTGGCGAGTGGCAAGAGCATAAAGGCAATTCCGATTAGTGCTAGATCCAGAAGTAGAACTATTTGGTGTAGGAGCTGAATACATAGCAACCAAAACCTTATTAGCCCAGTAGCAACCCTGACTCATAGATAATCCCACTGCAGGTGACCTAAATAACCATACTTAAAGCACATAATCCTTCACTCCTCACAAAATCCATAATACACCTACTTATAGAATTGGTAAGGGGGATAAGATGGGGCTGACTGAGCTCTATTAGCCTGAGTCTAGGCACCCTATTCCCTAAATCCATTATCTCTCTAAAAATAATGGTCACCAAATGACTTAGGACATGGATCACTAGCTGCAGAATAAGAACCAGAATTGCCCCACTTCTTCTTAGTCCATTTTTAAGAATCTCTGCTATTTTGCTGCTGATCTCTACCCTGATTCAAATACCAAAACTTTTTACTCTGCCTCTCCCTAATTTCTGCCTGCTTCTTCATTTCCTCCTCGACTTGTCGCATATACACCATAAGTCGAGAGATATCTATATCCTTGTTCAACAAGGCGGCCTTGCTTACTAAAATTAGATTGCGAGATGACCTAGAAGAAAATTTTCTCATTCTAGCTCTCATGGAAGACACTAGATCAGGAGCATAATGGGATAACTAGTGAAACTTCAGGGCATACTCTTTGATAGTCATCTTGCCTTGCCTCAAATTTATAAACTCCTCGGCCTTTGCTTCCCCCAGCTCCTGAGGAAAGAAATGATCTAGAAAAGCACCCGACAAAATATTCCATAGTGCCAACTCTGCATCATCACCCTTATACTTATCCTACTCTCCTACCACTGATATGTCATATCCTTTAGCTGATATGCGGCGAACTCCACACCTTCAATGCCAGAAGCATGTATAACTCGAAAGATCTTCACCATTTCATCTATGAATCCTTGAGGATCCTTCTAAACCCTAGTGTAACGCCCCAAAAATGGGTCCCGAGATGTAACACGATGCTCAAGACTATAAGTAGCCTTAAGCTAACCTTGTAAGCCTTCTACTAAATCTGAAGCTCATAATAAAGAAATATAGATATATAATCAAAACTAAAATGTGGAATTCTATCTAAGCTAAGCTGGAATTATCTGAATATAATATCTGAAAATAATAGATTCAAAAGTTTGGACAATCAATGCTAGAAATCTGAATTATATCTAGCAGTTTGACAAGCCTCTACTACTAACAGCTAGAGAGCCACTGGGACAAGCCCCCAACTGACTCGAATTGACTAAAAATATTAAATCAACTACTGTAATAAGCTAGAAAATCTGAATAACTGGGTCCCCAAACTATGAGGACTCACCACTATTAGAATGTAAATGAAGATGCTTGAAATCACTCACGCTGCTGAAACTGAGCACCTGAACCTACATTATTAAATAATGTAACACATAGACGTATATGTGGATCAGTACTTCTGGAATATACTAAGTATATAGGGGTAAAATACATCATAAAATAGTAAGGGAATACATATATCTTCCTCATAAAATAATGCATGCTAAGTAATTATGGCTCACTTTGGCTTGAGTAATTGAAAACTATAATCATAAATCATGAATGATGAAACATACTATATGAATGCTCTGAGCCACTACACTTAGTTCTAAATCTGTACTTGAAATTTATTTTCAAATCATACATGCTAAGTGTAAAAGGACTCACCTCTATATCTGTGAACTGAAAGCTGAAATCTAGTAGCTAATGACTTATATAAAACAATATCTGAATAAAATCGTGAGCCTTTACACTTAGTTTCTAAAATCTTTTCTGTTATTCTTCACTCTTTTTTGTAGGGAGGTTCTTCTAACTGACATACACTATATGAGCTATTATAGTATCCAACGTCTAGTTCTTTTATAAGAAAACATCACGTTGGGGAGAAGTGTCATACTCTTGCCAAGGAGTATAACGTAATCTAAGTGATCACATCTGTAACTGTCATCCATATAAAAATAGGAATAATATGATAATCTGAACCTACATTGACTCATAGTTTTGGGACATATGAACATACCCAACTCAGTGGTAAATACTACTCCCTTTAATCTTTATGCTTATTCTATAGGAAATCCACTATTAAAACTATTATAAGGGTTAGGATGAAAACCACCCGTGTATCTATTTACTATAAACTGTAATTAAAACTGTAAAGTGGATTCCATATCTAAGCTGAGATCCAAAGATCAAATCTTGACCAAATTCTGAAAATAACTAATCATAGGGATGCTTAAAGCATTGTCATTCTTGAAATATCAATGTTCAATTAGGGCTTAATAGCCCATGCATCTATTTCATGTCAATTCATCATAAAGTTCATGCTTAGTAATGAAAGTATTCATAACTCAATTCTAAATCTAGAAATTAATGTCATACGCATAAAAATATGAAAGTACACATGCAATTCAACATCTAAATCACTTGTAATATCATAATCTTCAAATAGTGATGAGTGCGTATAAACTCTAAACTAAAATTCATAAAATTGTATGTAAAAATCAACTTTAAACCTAGTTTTGGGCACAAAGATGAAAGGATTATCCTTTTTGAAAACTCCATATACCTAAATTGATGAATAAATGAAGAAGCTTGAACTTTGAGTTCCTATTTGTGCTCTTGAAGATTGTTTCTTGAAGATCTTAAATTTAGAACCTTGAAACTTGGGTTATCTTGTAAAAAGAATAGTGGGATTTAGATTTCTTAAGGTTTGAAATTTTAAAGTTCTAGGGTTTCTTGGAGAGTGGTTTGATGAATTATGAGCGTATAATGCTTAGAATATGTTTAATTCTTAGTTTTTATCGATTTGGGGGCTTGGGAAAACACTAAGTTGCCCTTAGATAAAATTAGTTCAAAACTGGAATCTCGAGTTCGCACACCGGCACGATGCGGTACCATCACAATGGCTTACTAAAAAAGGGACGAGTGTCATTTTACACCATGGCGAGATGTGGCATAATCGCGTTGCACCACTAGAAAAGGACGAGTGCTATTTTGCATTCCACCATGACACGATGTCTGTTCCATCAAGAATTTTGGTACGATACTGGCAAATTATGGTGAGCTACTAGAAAGGGACGAGTGGGATTTTGGACTTCACCACAACACAGCGTAATTGCGGTGCTTCACTAGAAAATAGACAATTGTGAATCTGCCCTCCACCGCGATGCTATGCTATCGTGTTGGCCTACTGTTTCTCACTAAAAGTGCCATAACTTCTCAGCCGAGTATCGGATTAAGGTGAAATTGGTATCGTTGGAAAGATGATTCAATTCTCTATAATTTGGTGAGTCTGGAGCTAAAAAATTCTTCATGTATCAAGAGTTATACATTTTTGTAATTGACCCCTGATATACTAGGAGCTAAACGGGACTAAGAAAAGTATGGGGTAGTACAATATCTCCCTCCTGGGAACATTCACCCTCGAATGAGACTAGTTAAACTGAGGATACTGAGGAACTGAGACTATATGCTGGAATGAACAATTGAAACAAAACTGCATGACTGAATCTAAATTATACTGAGTGACTGAACTAATCTGCGAATGCATAACTTGACATGAGATAATCACATGGCTGAAAATGAGACTGGAAAATAACTGAATTAAGGAAGACTATTATCTTAACCTTAATATAAGTTTGTGTAGATGAGGTGAGGATACTTGGTATGCATTTCTGCTTCTGCTTCCCAAGTAGCACCCTCAACGGACTGATTTTGCCACAGAACTTTGACCAAGGGAACTTCTTTGTTCCTTAGTCGACGGATCTAATGATCAAGAATCTCTACTGGAAGTTCTTCGTATGAAAGGCTATTCTAAATATTTGTGCATTTTAGAGGGACTACAACAACTGAATAGTCCATACACTTCTTCAATAAAGATACATGGAATATTGGGTGAACTGATGACAAGTCTGCAGCTAGCTCTAGCTCATACGCTACCTTTCCAACATGACTCAATAGCCTGTAGGGACCCACATATCGGGGATTAACCTTCCCTTTTTGACCAAATCTCTTCACCCCCTTCATGGGTGAAACCTTTAAATACATAAGATCATCTACTTCAAACTCAAGAAATACCATATCTGGCCCAATCAAAGCGGCCTTACCTACTTCGAACCAATCGATTGGTGATCTACATCTCCGCCCATACAGAGCTTCAAATGAGGCCATCTGAGTACTAAAATGGTAACTGTTATTGTAGGTAAACTTGATCAATGACAAGTGGTCATCCCAACTGCCTTTGAAATCAAGAACACATGCTCTCAACATATCCTCTAAGGTATTAATGGTCCTCTCTATCAGACTATCTATCTGTAGGTGAAAAACTGAACTGAGATAAACTTGGGTACTAAGACCCTTCTAAAAGGCTTTCCAAAACTAAGAGGTAAACTGAGTACCCCTATCTGAGATTATGGACAAGGTAACTCCATACAATCTAACTAACTCTCTGAATACATCTTAGCATAATCTTCAGCTGTGTAGGACGTGTAAGCTGGCAAAAAATGGCCTGATTTGGTCAATCTGTCTATAATAACCCAAATTGAATCATGTTGATGACATGAATGGGATAATCCTATCACAAAGTTCATGTTTACTTCTTCCCACTTCCAAGTGGGAGTACCAAACACCTGTAATATTCCACCAGGTCTTTGGTGCTCTACAATAAGTCGCACACTTGGCTACAAATTCTGCGATATTTTTTTCATACCACTCCACCAATAGACTTCTCTCAAATTGCGGTACATCTTAGTGGCTGCTAGATGAATGGAGTAACGCGCACCATGAACTTCTACCATAATCTGCTACCTCAAATCGTCAACACATTGCACACACAATCTACTTTGCTATCTCAACACACCATCTCCCCCTTGGGAGAAAACCTCCACCTTTTGGTCTTTAACTGAACCCTTTAGTTTGACCAAACTAGAGTCCTTATCCTGCTTCTCTTTCACTTCAGAAACTAGAGAAGATTCTAAACTACTCTGAACCCAAATATTCCCTTCAGCTGAGTCAACCAACTTCATACCAAATCTAGCTAACCGGTGAACTTTTAGAACTAATTCCCTCTTATCATTCTCTACATGAGTAACACTACCCATAGACAGTCTACTAAGGGCATCTGCCACTACATTGGCCTTGCCCGGATGATACAACACACTCATGTCATAATCCTTCAACAAATCTAACCACCTTCTTTGACAAAGATTTAACTCCCTTTGAGTGAACATATATTGCAAGCTTTTGTGATCTATGAATACATAATCATGTGCCCCGGTAAAGATAGTGCCTCCAAATTTTCAATGCAAACACCACAACAGCTAGCTCAAGGTCATGGGTAGGGTAGTTTTTTTGTGAGGTTTAAGCTGTCTAGAGGCATAGGCTATAACCTTACCTCTCTATATCAAAACACAACCTAGACCAATTTTAGAAGCATCACAATAGACAACAAACCCATCTATACCATCAGGTAGCGCTAAAACTAGAGCTGAAGTGAGTCGAGTCTTCAACTCCTAAAAACTCTTCTCATAAGAATCTGACCACTGAAACTTAGCTTTTTTTGAGTTAATCTATACATAGGGGATGTAATAGAAGAAAATCCTTTAACAAAACGTCTGTAATAGCCAGCTAAATCCAAGAAACTTCTGATATTTGATAGAGATATTAGTCTAGGCCAATTTCTTACTGCTTCTGTCTTTTAGGGATCAATACTAATACCATAACTGGAAATAGCATGACTGAGAAAAGCTACTAATCTTAGCCAAATTCACATTTTCTGAATTTGGAGAATAACTAGTGATCCCTAAGAGTTTACAACACAAATCTATGATGATCTGCATGGTCATCCTCACTACGAGAATAGACAAGAATATCATCAATAAAGAGTGTGATAAACATGTCCCAATAATATTTGAACACTTGATTCATCAAGTCCATGAAGGCTGCTGGGGCATTTGTCATCCCGAAGGATATGACTAGAAACTCAAAATGACCACAACAAGTTCTGAAAGCTATCTTTGGAATATCACATTCCCTTACTCTAAGCTGATGGCAGTCAGATCTAACGTCTATCTTAGAGAAATAACTTGCACCTTGGAGTTGGTTGATTAAGTCATCAATCCTAGGAAGAGGATATTTGTTCTTGATTGTGACTTTATTCAGCTGACGATAGTCAATGCACATTCGTAAAGAACCATCTTTCTTTTGCATGAATAGGACGAAAGCGCCCCATGGAGAGATACTAGGCCTTATGAAACCTTTATCTAAGAGATATTTAAGCTGCTCTTTTAACTCCTTAAACTCTACTGGAACCATTCGATATGGAGGAACGGAGATGGGCTGAGTATCTAGAAGAAGGTCAATACCAAATTTTATTTCCCTATCGAGAGGTACCCCTAGCAAATATTTGGGAAAAACATCAAGAAACTCATTGACTACACAGACTGATTGAATTGTTGGAGCCTCAGACTTAGTGTCTTTGACTCGAACTAGATGATAGATGCACCCTTTTGAGATCAATTTTCTGGCCTTAATATAAGATATGAAATGACTCTTGAGAGATACTAAATTACCTTCCCACTCAAAGACTAACTCATTAAGAAACTGAAACTTCACCACCCGAGTGCGACAATCTATAGATGCATAGTAGGAATGGAGCCAATCCATGCCAAGAATAAGGTCAAAGTCGACCATATCTTGCTATATTAAGTCTGCTAACATGATCTTATGAAGGACAATGATAGGATACTTTCTATAGATCTATTTGGCAATAAATGACTCACCCACTGGGGTAGAAACTAAGAAGGGCTAAGGGAGATTTTCAAGACCTATTTTAAAATTTACTGCAACTAGTGGGGTCATATAAGAGAGATTTGACCCTGGATCTAATAACACATAAACATCAAGATGATAGACATGAAGCATACCAGTAACAACATCTGGCGAACTCTTCTTCTCCTAATGAGATGGTAAAGTAGAAAATCAATTTTGGCACTAACCGCCACCGGTACTGGATGATATGCCTTGAGGAGGGACTAGGCTCCCTAGAGGAGCTGGTGCGCTAGTAGCCTGAGTTTGGGGATGAACCTCCCAGTTTCCCTGGTTAGCATGCGGACACTCTTTGATCCATGACCTAACTTACCACAACCATAACAACCTTTCTATACCAACAAACACTAACTAAGATGATTCTTACCACACTTAGCACATGATGGATAACTGGGTTTTCCACTCACACTATTCTGAGATCTGGATATAGAAGTCTTACCCCACTGCTTCTGTCTAGTTCTGAGGGAGTGAGCACTAGCTGAAGATGGCGCTAGCATAGATAAATGACTCTGAAACTGTGAATAATTCCCCCCCTAAACTTTGTTTGGCCATACTCAAACTACCTGGTTCTAGCCTTCTTATTTCCTCTCTCTCCCCCTTCAACTTTTCTGCCTTAATCTGTTGAGCATGAATCTTCAGCCTAGCAAGATCCATATCCCCTACAAGCATAATAGTCTTACACTCCTTGAATACCAAACTAGATACTCCAGTAACAAACTTACTCATATTTGATCGAGGGTCAACCATTATATCAGGGGCATACTTAGACAACTGGTTGAACTTAAGTCAGTACTCTTTCACTATTATTGAGCCCTACCTCATGTTCACAAACTTCTCTAATTTAGCTTCTCTCATCTCACGCAAAAAGAACCTGTCTAAAAATGTATCTTGAAATACCTCCCAACTCATAGGAGCTGCATTCTCACCTCTACCATTTTTCTGCATAACTACCCAATTATATGCCACATCCTTCAGCTTATAGGATGCTAACTCTATACTCTCTTCCTCAGTAATATGCATAATTTTGGTGATCTTTCTTACCGTATCTAAGTAAAGATATGGGTCCTCACCTGCTTTTGACCCAAAGAACTCAGGCAGATTCATTCTCATGAAGTCATGAATTCTAACAACTGCTAAATCCCCATTCTGCTAAAGTGGGATTACTTCCTGATGGTTTCCCTGAATATTGGCAGTCACAGCTTAGGCTAACGCCTGAAAGGTAGCCCAACATTCAGAGGGTCAGCAGGCTGGGATGGCTGGTTATCATTTCTACGTGCATTAACTTAGTGAGGAATATTCAACTATCATATAAGAGCACGAGTTAAAGAAAGATAGAGACATTTTTTGCACGATAGATCATGAAAGAAAAGGATGACTTCCTAAAATGTCCCATAGCCTCTTTCTCATAAATGTGGAACACTTCACAACCATGATCAAGTCTTTACATAACGTGGCTTGTATGACCCCCTAGGATTCTTATAACCTTATGCTTTGATTCCAAGTTTGTAACGCTCCAAAAATGGGTCCCGAGATGTCACACGGTGGTCGAGACTACGAGTAGTCTTAAGCTAACTCTGTAAGCCTTCTACTAAATCTGAAACTCATAATAAAAAAAATATAGATATATAATCAAAGCTAAAATATAGAATTCTGTCTGATCTAAATTGAAATTATTTGAACATAATATCTAAAAATATTAGGCTAAAAATCTAGACAATCAATACTGGAAATCTAAATCATATCTAGCAGTCTTACAAGCCTCTACTACTAACAACTAGAGAGCACTGGGACAAGCCTCCAGATGACTCGAACTGACTGAAAATACTAAATCAAATACTAATAATCTAGAAGATTTGAATAACTGGGTCCCCAAACTATGAGGACTCACCAATTGTTGGGATTTAGATGGAGATGCTCGAAATTACTCACGCTGCTGAAACTGAGCACTTGAACCTACATTATTAAACAATGTCGCACATAGACGTATATGTGGATCAGTACTTTTGGAATATACTGAGTATATGGGGGTGAAATGCATAGTAAAATAGTGAGGAAATACATATATCTTTCTCGTAAAATAATGCATGCTAAGTAATAATGGATCACTTTGGCTTGAGTAATTGAAAACTGTAATAATAAATCATGAATGATGAAATATACTATATGAATATTATGAGCCACTACACTTTATTCTAAATCTGTACCTGAATCTATTTTAAAATCACACATGCTAAGTGTAAAAAGAATCACATATGTATCTGCGAACTAAAAGCTGAAATCTAGTAGCTAATGACTTATATAAAAAAATATCTGAATAAAATCGTGAGCCTTTACACTTAGTTTCTAAAAGTTTTTCTGTTATTCCTTACTCTTTTCTGTATGGAGGTTCTTCTAATCGACATACACTATGTGAGATATCATAGTGTCCAATGTCTAGTTCCCTTATGGGAAAACCTCACATTGGGGGAGAGGTGTCATGCTCTTGCCAAGGAGTATAACCTAAGCTAAGTGATCACATCTATAACTGTCATCCATATAGAAATTATAATAATATTATAATTTGAACCTACATTGGCTCGTTGTTCTGGGGCATGTGAGCATACCCAACTCAGTGCTAAATATTACTCCCTTTAATCTGTATGCTCATTCTATAGGAAATCCACTTTTAAAACTATTATAAAGGTTATAATGAAAACCACTTGTGTATCTGTTTACTATAAATTGTAATTAAAACTGTAAAGTGGATTTCATATCTAAGCTGATATTAAAAGATTGAATCTTGAACTAATTCTGAATATACTAATCATAGGCATGCTTAAAGTATTGTCATTCTTGAAATATCAATGTTCAACTAGGGCTTAGTAACCCATGCATCAATTTCATGTCAAATCATCATAAAGTTCATGCTTAATAATGAAAGCATTGATAATTCAATTTTAAATCTGGAAATTAATGTCATACGCATAAAAGTATGAAAGTAGACATGCAATTCAATATCTAAATCACTTATAATATCATAATCTTCTAATAGTGATGAGTGGGTATAAACCCTAAACTAAAGTTCATAAAATTACATGTAAAAATCAACTTTAAAACTAGTTTTGTGCATAAGGATAAAAGGATTATCCTTATTGAAAATCCCACATACCTTAATTGATGAGTAAATGAAGAAACTTGAACTTTCAGTTCCTATTTGTGCTCTTGAAGATTGTTTCTTGAAGATATTAAATTGGGAATCTTGAAACTTGGGTTATCTTGGAAAAAGAATGGTGGGATTTGGTTTTCTTAAGGTTTGAATTTTTGAAGTTCTAGGGTTTCTTGGAGAGTGATTTGATGAATTATGAGCATATAATACTTAGAATAGGTTTAATTCTCTGTTTTTCACGATTTGGGGGCTTGGGAAAAGATTAAGTTACCCTTTGGAAAAATTAGTTTAGAACTGGATCCCGAGTTTGCACACCGGTGCAACGCGGAGCCATCGCGGTGGCTTTTTAGAAAAGGAACGAGTGCCATTTTGCACTATGGTGAGGCGCAGCATAATCGCGTTGTGTCATTGAAATAGGACGAGTGCCATTTTTCACTCCACCACACGATGTGGTGTCTGTTCCATCAAGAATTTTGGCGCGATACTGACAATTTATGGTGAGTGACTGGTAAGGTACAAGTGGGATTTTTGACTTCACCTTGATGCGGCATAATCACAGTGCTTCACTGGAAAATGCACAACTGGGAATCTACCTTCCACCGCAACACGGTGCTATCGCGTTGGCCTACTATTTCTTACTAAAAGTTCTATTACTTCTCACCTGAGTATCGGATTAAGGTGAAGTTGATATCGTTGGAAAGTTGATTCAATTGTCTATAATTTGGTTGGTCTAGAGCTGGAAAATTCAATACATATCAAGAGTTATACATTTTTGTTGTTGAGCCTTGACATACTAGGAGCTAAATGGGACTAAGAAAAGTATGGGGTATTACACTTAGAGACAGTAAAGGTCGAAGGATTGAGCCTTATAAACCATCTAACTCTAGTAACCTCAAAAGAACTCACAACAGTACCAATAGGACCTAACTAACATGAGTGAGATGTCACCAACTGGTTCAACAAATAAATAGATCAGCGAAACTCAACATTAGAAATGTCTCCCCGAAGAAGTGGCCATGATCATTATCTACCCGAGGGTCTCGAAGAGGACTGGTAGGGACCGATAGAACTCTACATTAGAAATCTGAAGTTGGAGCCCTAGATCGGGTCTGAACTCTATAAGTAGAACGAGCTCCATCGATATTATCCTCAAACGGGATAGAAAAGCTTCCACACACATCAGATCTTCTTGGAGGCATGATCTAAAATGTGAAAAAATAGGGATTAGATGAGATTTAAGACCTTAGACTCTACAACCCAAAATAGAAAAACAAGAAAGAAAAATATTCCTAAATGTCTTGTGGCCTCTCTTATTAGTGTGGTGTGCTACACACCCATAAAAGAGACTCTAATTTACATGGCTTTATGGATGCCCAATGACACCAAACCTAGGATCTGATATCATCTTTCTCATGACTCGAACCAGGGCCTGGCCATGCCGGGTATCTCAAATCTATTGAGGACCAAAGACCACCCCCTTTGCCTAGTCAAACAGGATATAATACTCCTAGCAATAGCTAAAATCCAAACATATAGAAATATAATAAGAGTAACAAACTCAAAGACATATAAGCATGTTAACATCAATACCTAATTCACAGTAACATCCACAAAGCCTATACTAATATGAAAATAATCAAAGTTGGGACATGCCTTCGACCAATGATAATGATAATATGAAATCCTTGATTAAAGTTTATTAAAGGAAACCGATGGAATGACCAAGTCTTCTAGAAAATGGATGCTCACCACTTCACTACAAACGATCTACGAACCAAGTTGATCTACCTAGCTCTATGCAAGAAAAGTAGGATTACTTTTAGACCCTATATCGTATGGGGATACAACATTTAGAGATAGTTAGAGGGTTGAGCACTGGCATGTAACTCAGGTATAAGGATAAAGTAATGACAATTCAATAATCCAGTTCAACTCAATGTACATGTTCACATACACGCGTCCATAAATATATACTTACATAAAATGCTAGGATAAGGAACAAGGCTTAGAATGCAACTTTCAAACTTTATCTTAGATTATGTAGATTAAACATCATAATAATTTTACCCACAAGATTATGGGCCGTAGATCTCACTCCCTTATCGGGCCCCAATGCGTGTAGTCACACGAACTAGGAGAATAATCTCATATATATGCACGGGGGACGCGAACCTCCCAACCATATACCAAGGTGACTTAAGTATTAGATCATATAATGTATTATGGGGGAATCAAACCTCCCAATCATATAATAAGGTAGACTCGAACCACCCGATCATAAGAAAGGGGCCTCGAACCCCAGGCTGTTAGGCAAATAGGTTTCCAGTCTTGGTTCCTCGGGACTTCCACTTTGACGACCCAGCCACACAATCCTCTTTTAAGCCCCATTAAAATGTTTACTATGCATTTCCATTCTTTGAACAATAATACATATTCAGACAGACAATGTTGGTATCGTCATACCAACTACACTTGCAAGTAACATCAATATGCCATCTCAATTCCATTAACTTAGGGAAAATAACCTCCCTTTATCATTAATACAAGGTGGGGAAAACCAACTCCCTATGTTCATTAAATCAAACCATCATGTTTTAATAACCTGTTTATATCATGCAATTTTTTTGAAAATAGTTCAATGCAATTTTACTCGTACTCAAAACCACTTTCATAAAATTGGGTTGGGGTTATTACCAATTTAATTGTCAATATTCAAAAAATTTGGGGAAATCACAATCCCTTAGTTTATTCACCATAAATATGCATCAAATTGATTTCAAAACCACTATTTAAAACATAAACAATGCATATGTAAACATAAAACATCACATAAACAATAATCATTCAAAACCCTCAGCCCATGTTCCGAAACCAACATCAAAATCATATGGTGAACTATTTAAAACATAGGCTTTCACAAAGTAATAGTTGGGGAAGAGTAACACGCCTGAAATATCAAGAATTATGGAGAGAATTTGCTCTTCAGAGCTCTAATTAATCAACTTCTTGGAAATCCCAAGTAGCTTGCTTGAGAGAATTTGAGAAGTTATTTTAATTTTTTTTAGAGTGATAATGACACCCTAAAGAGGTTTTACGTCATGAGCCATGATTTGGGGCAAAGAAAAAATGTCCAAAGTGCCCTTAATTAAAACCTGGAAAATTATCTCCAGTGACTATAAGTCACTATACGACTTGTAAGTTCATGTTACAGCTCGTCACCACGAGATGCAGTCAAGACAGTAGCTGAAGGACCCTTCTCTAGTGAACCTATGATTCACACCATGCGACTCATCGCATGAACCGACGATTTACAGGGTCCAAGTTACAGTCAATACCAAAATACTAAGGGTATGCACTGGTTTGGATACGGATGAGACTATGCAACTCATTTAGAGTCTTTATGACTTGTTAGGAGCCACTCGTAGTCAGGACAATGACTTGAGCTGCCTTTACTAGACACCCTATGACTGGGTTCCTATGACCCATAATGACATGTTATGACTCATAGAGTGAGTCGTAGTCAGGACAGTGAGTTTATAAACTTAGAATTTAAGTGGCCAACAGGTGGGGCGTCACATATGGTTTCAGCTCCCCCTGCTGAAAGGGCCCTAGTATGTGTTAGTTGCATAAACCAAGGAATTCAAAGGAAGAGCAAAAGACACCAAGGCTCTAGCCATTCCAAAATATAATGTGTGAACCAATCATATAGTCATATAGACCTCCATGCCGATAAACATGGTTTCCAGTGTTTGTCCCCCTGCGAATACACCTTCAAGGTGAACTTCACAATTCCCTTTAAGCCCAATTAATATAGTTTGTACATAATCCTAACCATTAATCAGGAGTCTTACATTAAGGCATTTACCACTTGGTATCGTCATACCAATTATACTTGCAATCTGATATAATCATGCCAAACCAATTCACGTAATCATTCGACTCCTAAATTCTATTTTAAAATCAAAACCATAACCACCAAGGACCATTTAAATTCATTTTGGCCAATTATCCATTAATGTAATGAAATAGATTTATAAATAAGTTTAATTGTCCAATTATCCATGTTCAAAAGCCAAATTTATAAAGTGGGTAGGGGTTAATGCTATTACTAAGCCAAAAAGTCATCAATTTGGGGAAACCTATGTTCTCCATTCCAATTACCATAACAATGCACTCAATCAGTCCAAAAATCATAAATTTAAAGCATAAATCATTAATTTAAATCATGAAAAAAGTAGTTCAAGTGATACCAATCAAAAACCCTCAACTCAATTTCAAACCCATCAATTTAAAATACATGGATAATGATTAAATAAGTGCCACAATGTAAAGTTTGAAGTTTGGGAATGAGATACATGCCTGAAATAGACAATAAATTGAAGTTAATTCAAAGTTTAGAGCACGAATGGTAAATTCACTATAAAACCCTTAGATTTTCTCGAGTTTTGAGTTTGAGAGAGAAAGAGAATGAAAATGATTTTGATCTTTAAAATCTAAAGGGAATGATATTATTTTATGTTTAAAGGTTGTACAAGGGGTAAAAATACCAAAAGCCCCTTATCCCAAGTGAAAAAATAAAAAAATAGATAAAATTAAAATATCTGCATGGCACACCGTTACTGCAGAGGGTAGCCTTCATGCCACAACAATCACGAAGGCATACCTTTGTGGTACACCAATATCACGAACCCTCATTGGCTCGGGATTCCAAAATGATCCCAAACCCATTCCAAAAATTTCAAAAACTCTCTAAATTACCTTTTTAACATCCCTAAACATTATTCAAGTCAAAAATTGACATTATGAATATAGGGGGCTCAAAAAATAAAATTATTAAAATTTTGAGGGGTCTAACACTAATGTATGTAAAATTTATATAATAATGATAAATTAATAGGTATATATGAAAATTTTACATTAAATATCAAATATGAAAGAAAAAAAGAATCAATCATCAATTGATAATGTGAAAAATCTATAAACAATTGGTAATGCTAGAAAATTAAATAAAGATACTGACCTTAATTACAAGCAAAGTTAGATAATATAACTGGAGAAAAATAATAATTAGAATTTAAACAAATATAATTAGAACTAAAAAAATATAATAATTTATTTAACATATAACAAATATCAAGTAAAATTAATTTATTCGGGAAGAAGTCAAGAAGGAAAGTTTTCTTATGGTGTCATATTCTTTCGAGGATGAATTGATATTATAGTTGGTAATTCATTTGAATTAATTAACCAACTTATTTATTTGCACTTTTGTCTCTTTCTAAATATATCAGTACATTAATCTTCCTTCTTCTGCACAAAAATATTGAAAAAGCAATTATTGGGTTGTATGGATTTATAACGATATTGATTGAAAAAAGTAATAGAGAAAATTGTCTATTACCCCCTACCTTTACCTAAAATTAGAACTACACACTCAACTTTCATGAGAGTTCCATCACCCCTCCGAACTATCTTTTCCTATATTTAGTACCCTTTCAAGTGTTGAACTGTAAATATAAACCAAATAATAAGATATCCCTATTTACACGTATTAGGCCAACTCCAACTTTTCCATTTCCCTCCTAAGCAAATAGGCCCCATTTTCTCCATTTTCTCAAAATATTCTTTTTGAAAATTTCAGACAACCTTTTCAACTTCCTGTCTCTTCTCTCTTAGCAATTTTATCTTTTCTTAGTATGGTAATCAAATCTTAGTGATAAAGGGTTGTGGATTTTGAAGGTAAGCTATCTTATTGCTGGTTTAATTTTGTAAAGGTGAGTTTTTTATGCCCTAAATTGATTTTAATCTTAATTAGGGTTTACTACTAATCTCAAAAATTAAGAATTTAATTGTGTGAAAGCAAGTTGTGTGTCTTACTATTATGTTTTCTAAGTATTCAATTAACACTATATTACATTCGTAATTACATCTAATTAGTTTTTTTGTTGATTGATTAAGTTAGGTGATTAAAAATTAGGGATTTTGTAGGGTTTACAGTTAATCTAAAAAATTAAGAAATTAATTGTGTGGAATAGCATGTGCATGTTACTATTTTGTTGTGTAGGTGTTCAATCTATACCATATTACAACAATTTTCAAGAATTCAATTTTTCTTCTCATCTGAGTTGCATGATATTATATATATGTGTATTAGTATTAGGTTGTTACATTGTCCAAAGAGTAGCATATTACATTCATATTTTCATATTATGTATTTTTTCTTCATTTTCTTAAGCCTGATAATGTTGGATTAAAGTTTGGTAATGCTTGATTTTTGATAATATTGCTATGCTAGCTATGCTACTATGTCTAGTCCAGTAATTCTTATTTGATCTTTATTATCATCAGGTAAGTCATGAATGAGTTTACTCTGATTATTCTAAGATGGTACCATGGTGGGGTTTCAAATTTAAGTATCGGCGAACCAATTTATAATGGTGAAAAAATTACTGAATTTTTGAATGTTTATGTTGATAAGATGTCATATTTTGAGTTGAAAGACTATATTTGAAATTTGGAATATAGCACAAGCTACACCTTTAGCATTAAATTACCTAATGGTGGCATTTTGGTAGATGTTGATAATGATATGGATATTTTAGGCATAATGTGTTCCAAGAAAGATGGGGATGAAGTGGAGGTATTTGTCAACCATTCAGTTGATGAGCCAATTATGGGCCCTACATTATTAGAAAATGTTAATCATGGGGATATGAAGGAATCTGGTGCATCATTTAATACTAGGCCTAACTTTAGGGCAGGTGAGGACTATTTAAATATGGAGAACCCTTTTACTTCTTTTTCAACCTCACCTCCTTTCAATACCACACCTCATTTTACTACTACAACTAGTGCTGCTGCACCTAGTATTGCTTCACCTAGTGCTGCTACAGTTGATGATATAGATGTTGGTCCTACTGGAAGTGATTTATTACAAGAAGAAGTAGAGGATTCTGATTAATCTATTAAGGATATTATTGAGTAAGAAGCAAAATTAGTTTGAGATGATGATGAGTAGGAGTATAGTAGTGATGTACATAAGGAGTTTAGGGAGTTGATAGCTTGAAAGAGCAAGTCTCAAAGGAAGAAAAGAAATAAAAAAGTACCATCTTACAATGCAGAGGTACCATCAGGTGAAGCAGGACCAGATCTAGGTTTTATTGAAACTAAAATAAGTAAAGTAGGTCATGAAGGAAGGCTAAGAGGTGATAAGACTTACTTTGTAAGTTCTGATGAGGGTAGTTTTGAGTTAGATGAAGATGATTATTGTAGTGATGATGAATATGATGTGGCTGCATCTGGTAGGGCAAGAACTGTTAAGTTGTCAAGAAAAAAAAGGACAACAACCCAGAAAATCATTCATGACCCAACTGCAAAGAAAGTTGTTTGGCAGTTGGGTATGGTGTTTAAAGATGTGAATGAATTTAGATGAGTAGTCACTAAATATGCACTAAATTTTGACTACAACGATAAACTGTTGAGGACAAATACAGGGACCATTTTTATTCTTAAACTTGGTTTAGTGTTTTTACATTTTTTTTGATGCTTTGAAGAAGACATGGGTACATTGTAGGAAGTGCATAGGTTTATATGGTTGTTTTCTTAAAGGTGTTTGTAAAGTCCAATTGTTGGTTCCTATGGCTAAGAATGGAAATAACCATATGTTGTCACTTGCTTCGACAGTACTTTAAAAGGAGAACACAAGCACATGGACTTGGTTTGTTAGGTGCATAAGGGATGACCTAGGACTTGGAGAAGATGAAGGTCTCACCTTGATTATAGATATGCTGAAGGTATGTATACTATTTTATGTTTAATTTCTTTTTACTTTAACCTAGTGTATGTAATAATGTCCTAATTTCATCTTATTTTATGGTATGCATGTGTGCTGTTGGGACTATTTACAACACTTGAGGAGGTGTTACCTCAATTTGAACATAAAAGATGTGCAAGACACATCTTAGCAAATTGAGGTAAGGACTGGAGAGATCTTCAAAGAATACAATAATTTTGGAAGATAAACAAAAGTATATTTGAGTCTTAATTGAGGAAAAACATAGAGAAGATAAACTAACTTGGTCTTCAAAAAATGATGGATGAGTTAATATACTATAACATTAATTACTGGTGCAAGATTTAATTCAACACTGAAGTCAAGTGTGATTCTATAGATAAGAGTATGTCTGAGTCTTTTAATGCATGAATCTTTGCATCTAGGCACAAGACCATTATTACCATGCTTGAAGAAATCATAGTAAAAATGATGACAAGAATAGGCACTTTATTACACTCTTCAACGTGGTTGAAAGTTTTAGAGGAAAACATCAACAGGTTTATGGGTTGTACCATTGAGTTTAATGGAGTTGCTGGTTTTGAAGTGAAAGAAGGGATTTGTCAACACAAAGTAGATATTATCAAGAATACTTGTAGTTGTAGGGTGTGGAAGTTAAAAGGGCATAGCAAGTGCATATGCTGTGTCTACATTTTTATTCAAAGTGTACCCTCTATATAACTATATTGACAACTACAATAGTAAGGAAACACACTTGAGGACTTATGCCAATTTTCTTTAACCACTAACAAACATGAAAATTGGCCAGTTTCCTCAAACATTACAGTTGTACCATGAAATCACAAAAATGACTGGCAGGCCATCTAAGGATAGAAGGAAGAAAGTTGGAGAAACAAAGAAATTAGGAAAATTTCCTAGAACTATACTAGCAATGACATGTAATCTATGCCATGTTAGAGGCCACAAAAAGAGAGGATGTCCTCAAAGTGCACCATTAGCAGAACCAAGTGTACCATCAGTAGCAACATCTACTGGTTTAGGAAGAGGCAAACCAAAGGTAATTTTTACACTTGAATTTATTACATGATAACTTCTTTAACTTTTTATTAACATTCTTTTTGTATGTAGAAAACTCCACCAGAAGCAGCTAATGCACTTTCTCAAGAAAAAAATACTTTTTTAGGTAGAGGTAGAGACAAACAAAAGGTATATACTACTTGAATTTAGTACTAATTTGCTCAATTTATAACATTTTATTATATGTATAGAAAACTTCATCAGAGGCCATTAGTGCACCTCCCCAAGGAAAAAAGGAAGAGGGATCCAAAAAAACATCAGTAGTACCTAGTTCGTATCCTCTACCTAAAACACCTCCTGGACCTCCTACCCCTATTATTTTTCCAGCATCCTCTTCTGCACCTGCTAATTATTATGCATCATCTTTAATAGCTGAAACTATAAAAAGTGGAATGGATAGTGGTAGAGGAAACACAACTCCATTCAAAAGGCCAAGAGTAATGTGAATGAGTGTGTTCCTAGCTAAAAATGGCTACAAAGTCCTGAATGTAAGTCTCTTACTTTGTTATATTATGTGTAAATCATAATTCTTTTATATATATTGATTGTTGAATTTTTTTATCATTCATTCCAGCCTGCCATGCCTAGCAGTAAGATCTACTCTACTGGTCAAGGAAAGGTGACTAGATCAGCTGATGTAACAAGTGACATTGGTTATACACCTAGCACTACCAGTAAGTTAAAATTGAATGGCAAAGTAGCAATCTCAATAAGAAAACTATAAGAACTTAAAGAAAAGATAACACCCGAAAGTAGTTCAAACAATCCAAGTCAGAATAGCACTTGTTTACTGAAATAACTTGGCTTTGGACCCTTAGAAAAATTTCCCAAGTTTGAGTTTCTAGACAAGGCATGGTTTAAGCATACTTCTCATATGCTATGGTATGGTTATGGTCACCCTCTCTGATATGTTAAATAGTGTAGTTTGGGTTCATTCTATCCAAGGTATGATTAAACACCTTACTAGTCATATGTTAGGGTAAGAGTGGTAAGTTATAACGTCGTATGATGTCTTAAGCTTGACCTAGTGTATTCTGCCTTGGGTATAAGTTGTAGGGTACTTCTCGTACCTTAGGGTACAGGTTAGCTTGGTATGGTCATATGTTGGTCAGTTTGGAGGTCCATGTTAAGGCCTAGGGTATGAGATAAGGGTACCACTCATACCTCAAGGTACGGTTAAAGAGGGATGAGTTGTACCCTCCGGTGACCATGTTCTCAGCTTTTAAGCTAAGGACATTTTGGACATATCCCACCCCCAAATTCTTACGTCCCCATGCCTTAAAACATGTTGAGGCCTCTCATAACTTACATTGAAAGATCAAAACACTCCAAATACTCACTCTAAACACTCTCTTGAAGACTAAAGGCTAGGGTTCCTACAAGTGTTCATCTAAGAGGCTAAAGGGTCAAGTTTCTCTTCGTGTATCTTATTGTATTAGGCATGTGACTCTTCCCTCATTGTTAGTTCTCTAATGTCTTATGTTTTAGACATGGTACAGTGTAGATCTGAAAGATCACGGTACTATCTTCAAAATAATCCTTTTATAAAATAGATTTTGCAAAGTCTATTAGATTGATTCAAGTTTTACCATTTAAATTATAGATCTAACAGTACCATATAATAGCAAGTTAAAAACAAGAATAATAATCTTTACTTCCCCTCCCACTATGGCTCTGATACAAACAAAACTATCTAACTATCAAAGAAGAGAAGGGACAAAGGAATACCATAGAAAATTTGCAAGAGAGTGATTAAAAACAATAACAATAATAACTTAAGTGCTTCCTATCCTGGATCAAGATACCAATGGGTTCCATAAAGAAAAATATTCAAGTATATAACTCAATATTATATGGGAGATTCAGATCTGGTAATTAAATTAGTGGAATTTGATCTCAATTTTATTTGTATTAGCTAGATTAATTTTAACTAAATGGTTCTTCCGTCGAATAGTCCAAAGGTTAAAAATAACCATCTGCAAGTCTGATATATATATATATATATATATATGAATGTATATATGTATGTGTGTATGTATGTATATTTGAGACACGAGTCTCAAAGATACATCTTAGGCCTGTCTGTCATCAGTACAAGCCTCTAATAGAGATTCAACTAATAGAAATAATCATCTAAAATGTCTTAGATGTAAATAATAATTAGGTAAAAATAGAGAGATTTGAGATGTTCCGTAGTTGTCACAATCTGATTTATGAGTCATGATCGCACCAACTTTATCCAACCAGTAGGTAAACCAAACCATAGCTCAGAGTTAGATGCAATAGACTAACTTGTTGAAAAATCACCAAAAAGCCAAAAATTAACAAATAAAGACTTAAATCGTAAATAAGCAGGTATAAAGGTCTAATAGATAGAGAATCAACCGTCATTCCAAGACTCAGTAATGTCGAGACAAAAGCTACTACAAATGAATTATGAATACTAAATATAGTCAAATACAATTCGTCTCGAAGATTAAAGACTAGACATTGATAAAACAAGGAAAAAGGATAACTCCAACTCCAAGAGCTTACCCAATCTCCAAAATTAATCCTAATAGGGCATGGAATCAGTAGCAATAACTAGTACTCGGATCTGCACCAAAAAGGTATAGAAGTGTAGTATAGGTACAAAAACCAGGGTTACTCAGTAGGCATCGTTGGCCAACTGAGCTAAATCATGATATAAATACAATAAAATGCAAGATAAAATAAGCTAAGTCAAGGTAAAGGGTAAACATGGAAATAAACTCCAAATCACAGCTGTCTACGAATAAAGAGATAAATACTGGAATAATAATATAAAGATCACACAATTATAGATACTAAATTGGCCTCCATAAGCCAATAGGTGTGGAAAAGTAAATGACCCAATGCAAGCCCCTAAAGCTTGGAGGGTACAATCAAGGAATGTAAATAACCGAATAACTATAATTCACTAACTGTTGTGCCATAACAAAGAATTCATCTATACCATATCACATCATAAAATATGCTCAACGCCGGACTCAAACCAAAATTCAATAGCATTGTCATCATTACCATCATTTGTCGGACTTCAATCGGAACTCAATATTATTATATCATCATTACCATCATTTGTCGGACTTGAATCGAAACTCAATTTACAAACCGTATCAATGAAACATATCAACAAACCATACCAATAAACAAAACTCAATAAGCTATACCAATAAACCCAACTATAAACTATCCTTTTACTCATACTAAGAACCGAACCAAGAATCATAACCATACGTCATATCGATACCCATCCCCATAAACTAGACCAATACCATACCTATAAAGGTGATCCAATAATAATCCTATATGTCATGACGATAAGCATATTCGTAAGTAGTATCCATAATTACATCTATAAGCCGTACTATTACCCATATACGGATTCCATAGAAATAATTATATCTATGAGCTATATCACTAAGCATATCAAGAATTCATACCAATAATCATATCTATAAGCTATATCATTAAGTATCTCCAAAATTTATATCAATAATCATATCTATAAGTTATATCATTAAGCATATCCAGAATTCATATCAATGATCATATCTATATGCTATATCATTAGGCATTACTCTTTCAATATCCCGCCAACATACTCATTAGATATATTCAATCACCTCAAACCCCAAATCTACCATTAATAAGGGTATATCATGCATAAACTAGCCTAAAAGGTTAATAAAAATCTTGGCTTAAGGTTGGTCGTAGAGGCCCATTTCTAATCCCCAAAATTCATTTATAGCAAAATCTGCTCGGACTAGGCTAAGGTATCAAAATTCACTTGTAGATGTTAAATAAGCAATAACTAGCCCTAGGATAGCAATTCCCCCCAACCTAGAGCAACTAAGTCATTTCTACCAAGGTAATAACAACTAGGGCTAGTGCAACCCTAAACACAAGTGACTAAGGCATACTCCTCCTACATTGAGTAACTAAGGTAGTTTTATCCTAAATAAGATCCACAAAGCTAACTTCATCTTAGGTATGAGTAACTAAGCTAATTACGGTCCAACTAACCCAAATACGGACAATCACACTACCCACACCTAAATCCCATCCCAAATCTAATATAATATCATAATCACACTATGAAATAGCTCAATCTATGAAGAGGGTAAACCTAGCCTACCTGGATACCGAAGAAAAGCCCAAAGAATTTCCTAAACAATCAATTTCCATTTTTTGTGAAGCTTTCGCAAGGTGCCATGCTATAAGATCATAATCTACTCATCAAAATAAGAACAATGATACCCATGTTGCACTATTGTGCTTTGGGTCCAAAAATTACGTAATATCTCAGGTGGGGCTCATTTATGAAATTGTGATTTCAAGACCAACCCAATGTCCCCTATGCTCAAGGAATATTTACCTACCTCCCCAAATGGGTAAATTTCAAGCTCAATTGGTTGAATAATTAAGCCACCTAGAAAAAGAAGGAGAATTCTACCAAGAAATTAAGGAAGCTTACCACAAATTTGAAGGAGAAATGTGTAAACAAACTTTATCAAAGCTCCAAAACCACCAACAATTGATTCTCACAAGATTTTTCACTTTTTAGGTTTAATATTCTAGAGAATGGAAGAAGAATGGTGAAAATAGGACTAGGTGGGGGTATTTATACCCTTTCTAGGTCAACGGGTATCGCTTAAGCGAACTTCTGGTCGCTTAAGCGATACTTGTGCTCTGGTACATAGATCGCTTACGCGATATCTTGCTAGTTGACCAATTGTCATGTGCACGACATAAGCATTGCTTATGTGATAACCTATCACTGACAAGCTTATTTGTATAAGCATCACTTATGTGATATCTTGATAGGGTTTGGCAGATCGCTTAAGAGTTCAAAGGCATCGCTTAAGTGATGCACCAACACTAGCTAAGACATAGAATTTTCCAAGTTTCTGCTAATCCCTCAGATTAATCTGGAATCCCGTATATGCAAATAGACTATGCTATCCTATAAAATTTAATGTTCAAGACTCAGTAGAGAAGTCAAAATTTCCATCCGAGGTTGTGTCAATGAAAAGTGGGTCCCATACCCACTGGCCATTTTTGTTAACTTTTGGCTACTAACTCGAAATTAGTTCGAGAACCTTAGGACCTAGTCTAAGGGTCCTCCTAGACTAAATCGACCTTCTGAAGCTATTAGAATAGATAGAATTGTCATATGAGGTCATTTGACTTAATCTTTTACTCAGTAGCTAATTTGGACCAGCAAGGAAGGACTTCAAAAAAGGGAATAGGCTCTAAAAAACAAACGAAGTGTCCGATAACTAAACTATCTATTCCAGCAAGTCATAAATGATTTGGGGTAGTTATAGGAAAACTCTAAATAGAAAAAATAAGAGAAAGTTAAGAAGATGATCTGGAGGGTCATTATAATATCCACTACTAAAATGACTTTTATTTGCAAAAGTAAAGGATTAGGATGTACTTGAAACCTTAAACAAGTGAGGATATTGGGTCCGCATCTCGATCTTAATCTCCCATGTAGCCTTCTTTACTGGGTGGTGCTTCCACTGAACCTTAACTACAGAAATCTCCTGAGTGCGCAACCGCCTGACATCACTAGCCAAAATGAGTACAAGTTCCTCTATGAAGGTCAACTGCTCATCCAACTGGACTGAGTCTCATCTAAACACATGATATGGATTAGGAATGTATCATCATAATATAGAAACATGGAAAACTGGATGAATAGTTGCAAAATCTGGGGGTAAGGCTAACTCATAAGACACCTTATGAATTGTACGAAGAATCTCAAAGGGTCCAATATTGCCTTTCCTCCAAAATCTTATCACACCCTTCATGGGAGATACTCTAAAGAATACCCGGTTACCAACTCTAAATCTCAAGGCATGAAGTCTATGATCTCCATAATCCTTTTTCCTACTCTATGTTTCCCTCAACCTATCCCAAATCACCTTGACTCTGTCCAGCGACTCTTGAAGTAAGATAGTGATGATTACCATAGGGTCTAACCTCAAAAGTATCAAACCATCTAATCAAAGAAAGACATCTCCTACCACATAAAGCATCAAAAAATGCCATCTCAATACTCGAATGGTAGATATTATTATACAGGAACTCTGCCAAGGCTAAGTATTTGTCCCACTAACCTCTAAAATCCATAGCATAGGCTTGGAGAATATTCTCGAGAACCTAAATAGTTTGCTATGACTGCCCATCGATCTAAGGATGAAAGGTTGTACTAAGATCAACCTACGTACCCTACTCCTCCTAAAAAGATCTCTAAACGCTAGAATTGAACACTAAATTTTGGTCTGAAATGATAGATATAGGCAGACCATGCTAATAGACTATCTCATAAATGTAGATACGAGATAGACTCTTGATACTGAAGGAAATCTAAATAGAAATAACATATGCCGACTTGGTCAACCAATCCACAATGACCCAAATACCATCTGAACCATGGGAGGTATAAGGTAAAACACTAACATAGTCCATGGTAATCCGCCCCTACTTTAACTCGAGAATGGACAACCTCTGAATCAATCAAATATCTATACATCTTAGTTGTACCTGGGTGAATAGAATATTTAGAGCTATGGGCCTCATGTAAAATCGACCAAATCAAGTCATCAACCCTTAAAATAGATATATGGCTACGAAATCTCAAAACACCCTCCGAATCTATGGTAGCCCTATTGAACTCACTATTCAACACCTGATCATGGATGATGTAAAGTCTTTTATCCTGAAACTAATGACTCTAGATCTGCTCAAATAGTGAAGATCTCACCTTAACACTAGCAAGAATCCTCCCAGAGTCTAAAATATCGAGTCGCACTATCAAGTTGGCTAAGGAATAAATGTCCAGTGTCAACGACCTCTAAGAAATTAAAATACAAGCCAAGCTATCCATACTCATCGTCTTTCAACGCAAGGCATCCACTACCACATTTGCCTTGCTTGAATGATTCAAGATAGAGATATCATAATCCTTAAGTATCTTCATCTATCTATGCTGCGTAGAATTAAGCTCACTCTGGGTCATAAGATTCAGAAGACTATGGTGATCCATGAAGATCTCAAATACATGCCATAAAGATAATGCTTCCAAATCTTAAGCACAAAAACTACCACTACCAACTTCAAATCGCGAGTAGGTATTTGCACTCATGCACCTTTAAATGCCTCGAAGCATAAGTAATAACATGACCCTACTGTATCAACAAACAAACTAAACCAATACCATAAGCATCATTATACACGGTGAATCCATTAACCTCAATAGGAAGAGCCAAGATAGGAGATGAGGTTAGAAGTTCCTTGAGCTTTCTAAAGATCAACATACACTCCTCAGACCATAAAAATAAAACCTCCTTATGAGTCAATCTAGCCACAGGTGCTGTAATAGTAGAAAAACTCTCAACAAATCGCCTATAGTAATCAACCAGCCCAATAAAGCTATAAAACTCAGTCAGAGATACAAGGTGGGACCAATAACATATGGCCTTAATCTTCATTGTGTCTACCTTAATCCCATCCTTAGACACCGCATGCCATAGGAATGTCATTGACTCAAGACAAAACCTTCACTTAGAGAATTTACCAAAAGGAATATGATCTCTCAAAGTTTGGAGCATAATCCTCAAATGGTGTGCATTCTGCTCCCTACTCCTCAAATATACAAGGATGTTGTCGATGAAAATAATCATAAATGAATCCAAATAAGGCCTGAACACTTGGTTCATCAATTCCAAAAATGCGGCTGGGGTATTAGTCAAGCCAAAAGACATCGCTAGGAACCCGAAATGACCATAAAGGGTCAAAAAGGCTGTCTTTGGGATATCCTCAACTCGAGTTCTCAACTGATGGTAATCAGACCTAAAATAAATATTAGAGAACACTGTTGCTCCTTGAAGCTAGTCGAACAAATCATCAGTGTGATGCATAAAGTACTGATTCTTCACTATCACCTTATTAAGTGGCCTATGATCAATACACATATATATGGATCCATCTTTCGTCTTCACAAACAACATAGGAGCTCCCCAAGGAGACATATTTGATCTAAAAAAACCTTTTACGGAGATAATTAAGCTGATAATTCAACTTCTTATGCTCGGAAATCCCAGTCAAAATTCTTGATTGTCAGATTCGTAGACTAAGGAACAAAGAAGTTCCTTTGGTCAAAGTTCTTTGGTGGAATCAGTCCGTTGAGGGAGCTACTTGGGAAGAAAAGGCAGACATGTGAACCAACTATCCTCACTTCTTCTCCACAAAATCTGACTCAGGCTGAGGTAACAGTCTTCCTTAGATTTACTCTATTCCATGCTCAGTTACAGCTGCATAACATTCCTACATCATTTATGCATTAATGAAATAGTTCAGTCATGTGTCATGTATCCAGAATTTAGTCATGCTTCAGTTATGTATGTCAGTGTAAGTACAGTTCCTCAGTTTCTCTTAGTTCAGTCAGTCTCATTAGAGGACGAATATTCCCAAGGGGGAGATATTGTAAGAGTCCCTAAAGTTCTAGTTATTTCATTCCTATATAGCATGCCAAAAGAGGTCCCAGACTTAGAGAATTTCAGCTAAGTGTTGACACTTAGTCTCATTTTGGCCTCGATATTTCAATGGCATCATTTATGATCTTTCTGGCCTTAGATTATCGATTTTTAAATTAATTCATGATCAGGGATGTTAATAGGTCATATTAGGTAAGTTCTAGAATTTTCAAACATTGTTTGAGTTGTGTTTGGAAGGCCAAAACAGCAAGCCAATGCGATCTTGATGCATCGTGTTGGCTATCACATCAACAGCATCGACACGGCGTGTTGGTAATTGCATCAACAGCATCAACACATCGCGTCGCCTATCGCATCACTAGGACGGTTTTACTCATTAAATTCTAAGTTTCCAAAGGCATTTAGGTCCTTTTCCCCTCACCCAATTCAGCCAAAACACGAAATTATGCTATCAAAAGGGCAAAATATATTCATTATTCACAAAATTCTCTCAAGAACAAAACCCTAGATTCATCAAGTTCAAGTCCAAGTTTCAATAAATCCCCAACAATCTTCATGAAATCAACAATCAAGGTATGTTAGTTGTTCATCCTTGGGTTTCCTTCCACCCTTGGAGTTCAATAACCCTTTTTAAAACTACAAGTTTTCAGATTCATGATTTACATGCGCAAATTAGGTTGTATTCATGTTTGTGTTGTTGTATGGGTTTCAATTCAAGATTTAATTATAAGTTTCATGAACATAAGATAGCATGCATATTTATTGATGTAATTCCAACGTTAAAACTCTTGAAATTGCAAGTTTAAGTTGTAGTCATGATGCTCATGTGTTGTTCATTACCATGTGCATTAGTTATGCTCCTTAAGTGTTTGATATAATGTCTATATGAATTAAATAGTGTAATCATGACATGTTATCATATGTTCTCATTCTTGTACAAGTTCAAGACCTCCAAGTGTTTGACAAAATGTCTCAGTGAATGAATTGTGAGCAATCGACTATTGTTATGCATTCAAGATTTGTTATGTTTTATTATTGATGCTATTGAGTCCTGGGGGGTATTTATTACCCAAAATTTAGCTGTTTACTTAGTTGCAGTAGTTATAGAATTGTCCCAGTAAAGGTCAAGAGCAGTATTACTCAGTCAGTAATAGAACTCAGTGAACTAAGTCTAGTTCAGTCAGTCAATACAATCACTGTCAGTTCAATTAAGCCTAGTACAGTCTAGTGATCAGTTCAGTGTCATTTCAATTGGGAGTAGGATTCAGCACCGAGCAAACTCATGGATGGGGGCAATCCTGCCATCAGAGGGTTTGACTCTTAATAGCAGTCTCTGCATTATAGAACTACGTAACCAACATAGTGTAAGTCATCCTCCTGCCAGACTAGGGTTGACGTCATTATAGATATATATATATTTCATGAGTCTTCCTGCCAGATTAGGGTTAACCCAACATTATTAGTATCCCTTGGTAAGGTGATAACACCCTTTCAACTGGCGTCACAAGTTAGACCCCAAATCTGTTTATATCAAGGTATGTTGGTTAGATAAACACTCCCACAGTTATAGTTTCAATATCAGTATTCAGTAAAGACCTCAGTCAGTTCTACCGAACTATCGCTATTAGTTATTAATTACTCAACCATCATAATTTAGTACTCAGTTTCATTATAATCTCAGATACATGATGTATATCTACATGCACAGTATTGCGTGTTTAGTATGTTTAACAGTTACAGTTTTGCATGCACACTCATCCAGGTACTTTATGATGTTCATTCAGTCAGTTATCATCTCATGCATACGAACCCATGTATATCAGACTTACCTCATTTAGCATACTAGTACATTCCACGTACTGATGTATACTCTCTTTTGATCTATGATGTCTCATATCATAGGTACAGATGCACGAGTTCCTGATTATACTTAGAAACTCAGGATATCAGCAGTAAATTCAGCAGTGAGTCCTCATCCATTGAGGATGTTATTTTATTTTAGCATTTCAACAGATTTAGTATGTTCAGCAGTCGGAGTTAGTTGGGGACTTGTCCCATCAACTCTACATTTAGACAATTAGAGGCTTTCAAACTAGATTACTTCAGATAGATGTTCAGTTTTTTTAGTGTTATTATCAGTATTTGTTTTCAGTTAATGAACCTTATGGCATTTTCAGCCTAACTTCCGCATATATTTTCAGTATTATTATTCAGTGCTCACAATGGGTACCAGTCATGGGTTAGGTTGTGATACTTTGGGGTCGTAAGCATCGTGTGACGTCTAGGGTGTAGACTCGGAGCGTTACATAAGATCAGCATGAGTATCAAACTATCGTATAGTCATAACACTTGATCTGATGACCCGATCCACTACTAAGGAATCACCCATGGAATCAGATATGCATAATAGCACAGATAATGAATCCCAATATAACTCTAACTGTGGGGCATAATAATTAGACACATAAAAATATGTGGATACCAGAACAAATAAATCAAAGGCCAACTAATAACACACTAAGATCATACTTGTGATAACAGAATTCGAGGACTAAGCCTCAAGTCTAGCAGTTACTGTATACATCTTACCACACTCACCACTTAGTTGGACTCCTGACCGTCTTTTGATCCTACTTTCTTGAGAACCTCCCTGAGCTCCCTAGGTAACCTCTAGCTGGGGGTGGAACTACCCAAATCTTTGGAACACTCTAAACTGATGGAACCATCACTACACAACTAGGGTACTCATTTGAGAAATGATAAAGCTCCATAACCATAATATGTTCCAAATGTTAAGACAAAAGCAGAAAACCCAATAGTTCAAAAAGAACTACCATGGTTAGCATAACTAGTAGATGAACCCCTCGAAGGCTGACCACGACCCTGGCTAGGACGATCGCTGAAGTTAGATTGGCCTACATCAATAATATGAATCACTGCTTGAATCGGTCTACTAGACTGACCCTGGCACTGATATGGCAAAAGGAAAGGGTATCTACCCTAAGAACTACTTCCACTAAATCGTGAGCTACTATGGCTCCCACTGAAACTACCCTAGTATTGAGACCTCTTATTGCTACCCGCTTGGGCCTTATAATGCATATCCTATATTTCCTGAGCGTGGTCTGAAACCTCGACAAAAGACCTACCCAACAACCAAACTCTTCATAAACATATGAAGAATATGTCTTAATTTCCTAACAGAGTAACAAATCCTCTCATACTCAAAAGTTAGAATAGAAGTATCATGCCTAGCCAACTCATGAAAATGAGCACTCCACAACAGTCATAGAGCCCTTCTCTAACCTCAAGAAATGATCACTCAAATAATCCCTAACACTGTGAGGCACATACTTCTCGAAGAAGATCTAAAAGAACTGAGTCCATGTCAAAGGAGAAGATCTAATTGGCCTGGAACCAAGATGACCTTTCCACTAATGTCTTCTTGTTAAGTCCAACTAAAAATTAGTGAATCCACACCATGAGTCTTAATTATACCCAAATCACAGAGCCTATCCTCATAAGTAGTTAGAAACTCATAAGTATCCTCGCCCGATGCATTAGAAAATCTTGGAAGAGCCAATCTCAAGAATCTACCCAACATCTTTTACTCCGCAAAAGACATAGCAGGATGGAAACCCACTAGCTGAGCGACTACTTGCTGAGTAACCACTGGTGTAGGAGAGACCTCAACTCTAAGAGCTGCAGCTACAGGCTGGGCCCTGCCTCAGTACCACTATGATCTGTAGACTGTGCACCATCAGATGATGCACCACTAACTAATCCTAAAAGCTGAATCAATATAACTCTAAGCAGAGAAAAGAAAATAAATAAGCTAGTCCCTGGCTCACCACAGGATGGGGTAAAAGAATCTCTAGCTCGAGGGGAAGAATAGGGTCTGGGAAAGGCCCCATATCTTAGTCCCTAGCTGGGGCTATATCACCAGTCTTTCCATGTCCTCTAGATGATATATGAATAATGATAGGATCCCTAGGATTGATCTTGATATCCTTATATATGTAGCAATAGCATGTGTCTTAGTCATCTGCGAAGACTAAAATCTAATGAATTCTTTATAAACTAACTCAAACTCGTAGCACAAAATAAATGAAATAAGTGAAGAACTCTTAAGAATGTCCTATATCCTTCCAAAGATAAGAAATAGATGCAATCATTCTGATCTGAAGGAATCTACTAGACACTTGCTCTTATATTAACAATACTGGTGACCTAGGCTCTGGTACCAATTTATCACTACCTAATTTATGAGTCATGATGACACATAATTTTTCTTGCTAGTAGGTAAGCCAAACCATAAACTAGAGCTAGATTCAATGGGCTAACTTGGTGGAATGTAGTCAAAAAGTCAAAATTAAACAAATAAAGACTTAAATAGTAAATAACTAGATATAAAGGTCCAATAGATAGATAGAGAATCAGTAGTCATCCCAAGACTCAGTAATGTCGATACAAGAGACTAAATAGTCAAATACAATCTGCCTCGAAGATGAAAGACTAGAAAAAGATAAAGTAATGAAAAAGAGTAACTCAAACTCTAAGAGATCACCCAATCTCTGAAATCAACCCTGCATGAGCATCGAATTATAGGAAAAAACTAGTACTCATATCGGCACCAAAAAGGTACAAAAGTATAGTATGAGTATAAAAACCATGGGTGCTCAGTAGGCATCATCTTCCGACTGAGCTAAATCATTATATAAATAAAATAAAATGCGAGATAAAATAAGCTTAGTCAAGGTAAAGTACAAATATAGAAATAAACTCCAAATCACTGATGTGCATGAATAAAGAGAAAAGAACAAGAGTAATAAAAAAATCAAACATTTATAGGTACCTAACTATCTCCCATAAGCCAGTAGGTGCAGACAAGTAAATAACCTAATGCATTCCTCATAAGCTTGGAGGGTACAATCAAGGAAAGTAAATAAACAAATAACCATAATTCACCAACTGTTGTGCCATAACTAATAATCCATCCATACCACATCACTTTATAAAGAATGCACATTATGGAACTTGAATCGGAACTCAATATCATCATCATCATTACCATTATTTGTTGGACTTTAACTAGAACTCAATAGCAGCATCATTACCATCATTCGTTGGACTTGAAACAAAACTTAATTTTATAAGTTGTATCAATGAATCACATCAACAAACCATATTGATAAACTTAACTCAATAGACTATAACAATAATGCCCAACTATAAACCATCTCTTTATTCATATCTAAGCACCGATCCAAGAATCATAACTGTATGTCATACCGACACCCACACCCAAAAACTATACCAATATCATTCCTACTATGGTGAGCCAACAACCAAGCCTATAAGCCAAGAAGATAATCATATCCGTAAGTCATATCTATAATCACGTTTGTAAGTCGTTATATTATCCATAAGTAGAATCCATATCAATAATCATTTCTATGAACTATATCACTAAGAATATCCAAAACTCATATCAATAATCATATGTATAAGCTATATTGTTTAGTATATCCGAAATTTATATCAATAGTCATATCTATAAGCTATATCGTTAAGCATATTCAAAATTCATATCAATACTCATCTTTATAAGCTATATGATAAGGTATTACTCTTTCAATATCCCACTAGTATAATCGTTAGATATATTCAATCACCTTAAGCCCCAAATATACCATTAATAAGGGTATATCATGCATAAATTAGCCTATAAGGTTCATACAAGTCTTGGATTATGGTAGGCCCGAGGGGCTCACTTGTAATCCACAAAATCATTTATACATTAATCTACCCCAGACTAGGCAAAGGTATTTAAATCCATATATAGATGTTGAATAATCCATGAATAGCCCTAGGATAGCAATTTCTCCCAACCTAGAGCAACTAAGTAAATTTCACCTAAGGTAATAGAAAATAGGGCAAGTTCCACCCTAAACATAAGTGACAAATGCAATCTCCTCCTACATTGAGAAACTAAGTTATTTTCATCTTAAATAAGATCCATAAAGCTAACTTCACCTAAGGTATGATTAACTAAGCTAATTACGCCTAAAAGCGATATCTCAGATAACCTAATCGGTCTAACTAACCCAAATACTAACAATCATACCACCAAGACCTAAATCCCATTTCAAATCTAGCATAAGATTATAGTCATACTATGAAATAGCTCAATTTATGAAAAGGGTATACCTAGCCTGCCTAAATGCTAAAGAAAAGCCCAAAGAATCTGCTAAACCACCAATTTCCCATTTCAAAAAGCTTCTGCAAGGTGACACGCTATTAAAATCATAATCTACTCATAAAAACAAGAACAATGATACCTATATTACACTATTGTGCTTTAGGTTTAAAAATTATGTAAAATCCCATATGGGGCCTATTTACGAAATCATACTGTCAAAACCAACCTAATGACCCCTATTGTCAAGGAACATTTACCCTTAAAAATGGATGAATTTTCAGCTCAATTGATGAAATAATCAAGCCATCAAGATTCTAGGGATTTTAGAAAAAGAAGTATAATTCTATCAAGAAATTAATGGAAGCTTACCACAAATTTGAAGGTGAAACATGTAATAATATACCAAAGCTCCAAAACCACGCACAATTGATTCTCCTAAGAATTCTCACTTTTTAGGGTTTAATATTCTAGAGAATGGAAGAAGAATGGTGAAAATGGGCTATGTAGGGTATATATACCCTTTCTAGGTCCATGGATCTGGCTTAAGAGAACTTCGGGCTACTTAAGCAATACTTGTTCTCTGGAATGTAGATCGCTTATGCAATCAGCTAATAGCTTATGTGATATCTAGCTAGATGATCAATTATTGCATTCGTGAGATAAGCATCACTTACGTGATAGCTAGCCACAGATCACTTAAGCGACATATTTTGTAACTTAAGCAGTGCTTGATGGTGTTTGGCAGATCACTTAAGCGATGCACCAATACTAGATGAGACTTGAATTTTCCAAGTCTTCGTCAAACCCTCGAGATTTATCCAGAATCCCGTATACATGAATGAACTATGTTACACAATCAAATTCGATGTTTCAGACTCAATGGCATAGACAAAAATTTGATCCAAGGTTGTTTTGATGAAAAATGGGTCCCACACCAACTTGTTATTTTTCTTAACTTTTGACTATTAGCCCAAAATTAGTTTGAGAGCTTCGGGACCCAAACCAAGGGTCCTCCTAGCCTAAAATAGGTGTTTTGAAGCTGTTGGAATAGTTAGAATTGGCATACAAAGTCATTGGACTGATGTTTTTGCCTGATATCTAATTTGAACCAGCGAGGAATTTAAAATTAGAAATTGCCTTTAAAAACCAAATGAACTACCTGGTAACTGAATTATTAGTTACCGTAAGTCATAACTGACTTAGATAAAATATAGGAAAGCTCTAAATGGTGAAAATGAGAAAAGATACAAAAAAATGACCTAGAGGGTCATTACAGAAGTCCCTCAGTCATTACCTTGATCTCCATAATGTTAACTCCAATGAAACGCCATCTACATATGCCAAAAAAACCAATACCTGCACGGGGTATAAAAAAATAAGAAAAAGGAAAAAAATTAAAAGGGTGATTACAAAACCACATGTAATTAACGAGCATAATAAATAATCTATCCTAATCTAAATTGATGGTGAGAACTGCCACCCCAGCTACCTAAGGTATCTGAACAACCTATAATTCACCAAATCACAGTGCTTTATCCTACTCGGGTAACCCAACACAATAGTCAATAGGTACATCACATACATGTTTGGTATACTAATCTAGGTGTGAATATTATTTATTTATGTTCAAAAAAGAAAGTAATTTATTAAGAAGTCTCACAAATACGTTAAATAGGCTTAATCAGTTGACATTAACAAAATACTATGGGATACCAATAGGGAAAGTATATATATAAGCGTATATCTCATGCTACCTAAAGTTGCTACCCATCTATCTCTCCTATTAGGCCACAGCCACACCCCAAGTCTATCAGATGATATAAGATAGTAATGAAACAAAATAAATGATCAAACAAAGTTTCATGAACAAGGTTCTATGATGACAATAAATACAAAAATAAATACAAACATTATATCAAATCAAACCAAGTAATGTAATGCAATGCCAATTATGAATTATTGAGGATGATGATGATTGGTGATAGTCATCACATAAATTTCTATATACACCCACCGAGATCACAACTTTGAGGTAGAACCCATTGCAGTTTCACAACCCAAATACTAAAATGATTTCAATTTTATGTCTCAAATCTATATTGCCAGCATACTCATTAGTATAGGTATTTTATAAGGTGTCTCTTTTATTACAAAAATCAGAAGGTCTTAGTGGGACCAATGTCTCATGAATATGCAGCGTGATATGAGAATATAATGCTCACAACCAATCAACATAAAGTTAAAAATCCATTCAATACATGTATAAGTGAGTATAGAATCAACTCATTATATCAATAATTGCAACGACCTAAATCTACCCCATGGATGTCACATGGTTCTTAGGACTACGAGTAGCCCCAAAGCTAACCTATGATATCTATTCAGCACTGAACCATGATAAATGTACTTAAAAAGTGGTTGGAACTTGCATTAATAATCTAAATTTAGAAAGCCATAAATAATCTCAACTAAAACACTGTGGATTATCATCAACTGAAATCCATGAAAATCTAAAGGAAAAGTAAACCAACTACCTAGTCTTGACAAGCCTCTAAGACTACTATAGAGCCACTGGAATAGGTTCTCGTTGACTAGAATAAAAACATAAAGTCTTAACATATTAATAACTTAACAACTAAAAGCAACCATAGAATTGGCCCTAAGAATATGAGGACTCACCAACTGATGGGATGTAAAAGGTGGTAATCATGGCTAATCATACTGCTAAGGACAAATACTAAAACCTACATTATGAAACAACTTATCCACACAGACATATATGCGGTCAATAATTCTAGAATGTACTGAGTATATGGGGTGAATGCAATAAGTAAGAATTGATACAAATCATAATCCAAAACATACATGCTAAGTATAATTAGACTCACTATGATTATGAATAAAGATAAAATTTGAAATAGATAAGCATAAGTCATAAAACAACATCTGATAAAGTTTGTGAGTCAATACGCTTAGTTTTTAAAATTATCTTTTCTATGGGAGATTATTACAACAGACGTAAACCATGTGATCTAGCATAGATTCCAATGTCTTACCCACATTGAGGAGGGTTGTCCCAAACCTTTCCATCAGTATAGAACCTGAACTAGAGTGATCACTAAATTAAGCCTATTTGTGTAAGAGAGACACTCTCTGGAGAGGATCCTTTTAACCTATGGTGTCATGTAGTTTTTGGAAATTTGGTCACTCTAAACCCACCTCTCCTCAGTTTTAAATATTACTTCGAAAAAAATATTGGTGCTCATAATATATGAAATTCACCCTAAATTAAGCATATGAGTTTATAATTCTAAAAACTAATCATGATTCTATTACTAAATCATGCTCATGAATAACTGTGTGAATTTGGTATCTTGTCTGAGATCATAAGATCAAATTTAAAATCTTAATAATGTAGTGATAAACAATAATCTCAAATAATAAGCAAAAATTACTTGCAAACTGACTGAGTCATGCTAAAAATCATGTATATTTACCAACTTATGAAACTTTATTTCAAAATACTAAAACTTATCTTATAATATCAGTCATGTGGATAAAAATATGAGTAAAGGGAAATTATAGTGCTAGATGAACTTTAAATCGCATAAAAATATCATAATTTCAAAAGAATGAAAAATAGGTATGAACTCTAGACATCAAATCCTTAAAATTCATTTAAAAACTCAACTTTTGGGCATAAGGACAAAAGATGATCCTTTTTCAAACCTCACTTGAACTTAATGAATGTCTAGGAGAAAACTTGAATTGGAGCCTTGATAGTATGAATTTTGAAGAAGAAACCCTTATTAAGTCTTCTTAAGAGCATAAGAGGAGAGGAACAATGTAATTTGACTTATGAAGGGACAAAACTCATTTAGTACTAGTTGTAGGATAACTTATGATGTACAAAATTATCCTCAAGAAAATAAAGAGAAAATGAAATTTTAGATTTGCCATAACCATTGGTGTGGAATGCCTTGTAAGTGGCAACCAGCAGGCCTGGCATGCCCTTATTGCACTAGGCCATTGGTTTTTGCATTTAGAGTATGGCTTACCTTCATAGCTGATGAATGCCAAAACTAGACCTCCTATTGAGGATAAAGCGGTTGCTGTCAAGTATAATAACCCAACTAGGTTGGGGTTAAACCAACAGGGAAGACGTGGATGTATATCTCTAGCTTGCTGAACTTAACGGGTTGAACATAAAGTAAATGGGGGTTATTGTTGTAATCTCTAACAAGTAGCAAATCTAACCTTTGATTGTAATCAGTCAGTGATGAACACTAAGATTGTGTTCCCTCTGGCTTCCCAACTTAGTAGGCTTATTGTGCTTTATTGAATCAACCTAGTACCTTGCATGTAGAATTTGATAAGTTATGTATAATTAACTGTCTTGTGGACACATTGACGGATTTCATCCTTTACCTTTCGAGTCTCAGGATGTCTCATTACTAACCCTTATCCTAGATTCCAATTAACTATTACCTTTTGAGTATAAAATGATTAGATAATAGTTAACCATCTTAAATCGATAATACTGATTAGCCTAGATCAACAATTAATCTTTAAATTACAATTGTACTGATCTTTTCCTAGTCACTACTTCTCTTGTGGAGTAAGCAGTGATAATATAGGCAGGATATTAACATTTGAAATCACTAAGACATCTATCAAAACAAATATTTACAATACATGCATCGATACTGGTTCAGAACTTAGCACTTCCCCTACTTTGTCAATACGCTAGGGTTCCCATAACCCTAGCGAAGGTATTTAGCTGCTCATGCTTGTGAAATAATCAATGACATTCATAATGAACATCATTAAATAATATCACAATGATAAAAAAGTAAAACCCAAAGCTAACAACTAAATTATCAATCAAAATCAAGAACAAGATAATCCCAAGATCAAAATCCCAATCTTGGAATCAAATATGAGTTTATGAATATCAAGAGTGCGTAGCCTAACTAAAAAATGTCTAAGGGGTCTATATAGGATACAAGGAAACCAAAAAAATGAAATCCCAAATGAAAAATGATAATATAGGTCAGTGGCCACTTACTTAGGCCACATATGGACCGTATGTACTACATATGGATTGCATGTGGGCCTAGGTATGTACTAGAAATACTGTTCAACTCCTGTAACCCTCTGGATTTGAACTTCTATAACATACTTCGGTCACATATGGACCATATATGCTACGTACGGACCATATGTTCCCTCAGTAAGTTACAAAGTTTTCTTTTTCCTACTTCTAAGCCTCTGAACTTCAAGTTCTAACACATACTTTTGTCATCTAAGCCCGATAAGTGGCACATATGCCCAGAATTGCCTTAGTAAGTAGCCAAAACCTTTAATTTTTGTCTTTTTCTTTAATTTAGCATCCAAAACCTAATTTCCTTCAAAACATACCCAAAACACATCATATCTCACAAAACAACCTAAGAAGATTGCATATTTTCATAGTTTAAAGCATCGAAACAGCTATAAATCTATAGCACATAAGTGGCACACCCAAATAGTAGACCCTTACTATTTTGGAGTCCTAAAATGTCCCAAAAATCAGTTCAAAAAATTTAAAAACACTTCCTGATGGTCCCATTAATAGTCCTTATTATTATTCAAGTTAAAATTACATTAAAACATATGGGATATAGCAAAATAAAATCATATAAATTTTAGGGTATAACATCATCTCCCCTTTGGTACCATTCATCCTTAAATGAAGGTTGGGATAGGGAAAAGATCTATCTTATGGGTGTGTTAATCTTATTTTGCTCTGCAACTAAAACTACTTACCCTGAGAACAAGTATAGAACAAAAATGACTTAATACATATGAACTTTATAGTTTAAACTGACATGATTAAGTATAATGCTGAGGAGAGTAGATTATAAGGAATTTCTTACCTTAAGTTGTCTCTATTCTAGGAGAAAATAGATGGTGATATATATTCATTATTTCTGTCTATAATTTACATGTTGCTCCCTCAACTGATTAATTCCTCCATAGAACTTTCACTGAAGCCATTTCTTTATTCCTTAACCTTCAAACTTGTCGATCAAGAATTTCAATTGGGATCTCCTCATAGGAGAAACTATATTTTATTCCAATACTTTATGTGGTCACTACCAAGGATGGTATCCAATGCATTTCTTCAATATAGAAACATGGAAAATTGGATGAACAACCACTATTTTTGACGGAAGATCTAGCTCATAAGCAACATCTCCAACATACTTTAAGATTTCATATGATCCAATGTACGGGGGTCTGAGCTTTCATTTTCTTCTAAACCTCATCACTCCCTTCATGGGATAAACCTTTAAAAATACTTAATCACCTATTACAAACTTTAGTTCTCTCCTTCTCACATCTGCATACAATATCTAAAGACTTTGTATCATTTTTAACCTCTCACAAATCAACTGTACCTTCTTCATTGCTTCGAGAACAGAATCTAGCTCACCCAAATAAGCCTCATAAAATTCAAGACACCCTATTAGTGACCTACACCTACGCCCATACAAAGCTTCGAATGGTGTCATCTAAATACTAGTATGGTAACTTTTATTATAAGAAAACTCTATCAAGAGTAGATGATCATCCCAATTTCCTTTGAAGTCAATCACACGAGCTCTGAATATATTTTCTAGAGTTTGGATAGTACGCTCGACCTGACCATCTATCTGCGGGTGGAAACCGGTACTAAGCTTCACCTTTATACCAAGGCCTTTCTAAATAATTGCCAAAATCGAGAAGTAACTGAGTACCTCCATTTGAAATGATGGATAAAGGAACACCATGGAGTCTTAATAACACGTGAACATATAACTTATCATAATGTTCAACTGTATCTGAGGTCTAAACTGGCAAGAAATGGGATAACTTGGTCATTTGATCCATGATGAACCAAATCTAATCTTACTTTGGTTTGGTGTGAGGAAGTCCCATAGTAAAATCCATATTAATGATCTCTCACTTCAAAGTAGAGATTTCAATATCCTGAAGTATACCTCCGGGTATTTGATGCTCAACTTTCACTTGCTGACAATTAGAACACTTAGTCACAAACTCTTCTATGTCCTTCTTCATGCCATTCCCCCAGTAAACTTCTCGTAGATTAGGTACATCTTGGTAGAACCTGGGTGAATCAATACATAGAACTATCAGATTTCACTAATATCCTTTTTCTTAACCCATGAACACTAGGAACACATAAGCGACCTTGATAGAAAAACACCGTCTCCCCCTTATGAGAAAACTTTTACATTTTGCTGATGAACTACATCCATTAATTGGCTAAGTATAAGATCATCATGGTGTTTCTCTTTCACTTCAGCTATTAAGGAAGACTCTGAACCATTCTGAGCCACTAAACCACCCTCATCTTTGTCATGCAAAAAAACTCCTACTAGAGTTAATACATGCCCCAATTTGGCTAAATCATTTTCACCTTCACCATATGGGATACACTACCCATAGACAACCTACTCAAAGCACCAACTACCATATTTTCCCTACCCGAATAGTAGAGCATAATCATTTTTTAATCTTTTAGTAACTCCAATCACCTTTTCTGATAAAGATTTAACACTTTCCACGTGAAAACTTAGTGGATATTCTTATGATTAGTAAAAATATCCACATGCACACCGTATAAATAATGCCTCCAAATATTCAAAGGAATCACCACAACTACTAATTTCAAGTTATGAGTCGGATAATTCTTCTTATGATTTAAAGTTGTCTAGAGGTATAAGATATCACTTTTTCGTTTTGCATCAACACACATCCTAACCCAACTCTGGAGGCATCACAGTATATCATAAATATATCTAACATATCTTGCAAAGATAATATCGGTGCCGAAGTCAATATATTCTTCAGCTCTTGAAAATTTTCTCATATTTGTCTGAGCATTGGAACTTTACCTTGTTTTATCTCACTTTGTCAGTGGTGCAGCTATTGCGAAAAAACCCTCAACAAATCTCTTTTAATATCGTCTAAACCCAAAAATCTCCTAATTTCGGATGGAGTAATGGGTATAGGCCAGTGCTTTACTGCATCTGTATTCTGAGGGTCTACATGAATACCTTCGCCCGAAATCACATGCCCCAAAAAGGTAACCGACTCCAACAAAATTTCACATTTACTAAATTTTACAAACAATAAACAATCTCTAAGGGTCTAAGCCACTATTCTTAAATATTATGCATGCTCCTCCTCACTCAAAAAATAGAGAAGTATGTCATCTATGAAAACAATGGTGAACATGTCCAAATAATTCTTCAAAATCATATTCATCAAATCCATAAAAGTTGTGGGAGCATTTGTTTGCCCAAAAGACATAACCACAAACTCAAAGTTACAATATTAAATTCTAAATCAATCTTCTGAATATCACATTCTATGACTTTCAACTATTGATATCCTGACCTGAGATCAACTTTTAGAAACTAACAGACACCCAGATGTTGGTATAAAAATTCATCAATTCTTGGGATGGGGTACTTATTCTTGACAATAACCTTATTTAACTATTTGTAGTCTATACATATTCTGAGAGTACGATTTTTTTTGCACACGAATAGAATTGAAGAACCCCATAGAGAAACATATATTGGGTCTGATAAACCCTTTATTTAAGAGGTCCTTAAGTTGTTCCTTTAACTCCTTAGGTTTAACCAGAGCCATTCTGTTGGGAGGAATGGAGATTGGCTGGGTATATGAAAGAAGATCAATCCCAAATATGATTTCTCTATCAGGAGGTACCTAGGGTAGATTTGCAGGGAAAACATTAGGAAACTGGTTAATTACAAGAATTTCCTACAGAGTTGAGGTCATAGACATAGTGTCTTTAACCCTAACTAGGTGATAGATATATCTTTTAGAGATTAACTTTCTAGCTTTAAGATAGGCGATGAAATGACCCTTTGGAGTTACTTAAATGCCCTCCCACTCAAGGATTGACTCATTAGGAATTGGGAACTTCACTAGTGGGGTGTGACAATCAACTAAGGCATAGAATTAATGTAGCTAGTATGTACTAAGAATGCAATTAAAATCTATCATATCTAATTTTATTAAATTAGCTAAAGTAACCTATGGAGGACTATAATAGGTCATTTATTGTATACTTACTTAACAATAACTAACTCACCAATGTGAATGGATACTGAAAAAAGTTGTAAAAAACTTTTGAGACTTACACCAAAGTTTACAACAATTAGTAGGGTTAAAAAAGAGAGGCTTGACCCTAGATCTAACAACACATAGGAGTCAAGGTGAAATACATGAAACATACTACTGACTATATCTGTAGAGCTCTCCTTCTCATGGAAGAAAGATAGAGAATAAAACTAGTTTTGATGATGAACACCATTGATATTAAATGACATACCCTGCTGTGGAGCTTGGCGGCCTGACTGAGCTGTTGAAGTGGTGGACAGAGCTTGAGGGTGAGCATCTCTGTTTCCTTACTTATTCATAGGACATTTCTTGATCCTATGGCCTATATTACCACAACCATAACCACCATCTCTCTGCATCATGTACTCACATGGATGATTTCTACCACACTTTTTATATGCTAGATTTGTTCTTCCCCTAGAAATGCTACCCCACCATGTCCTTACCCTCATGATATCTACCCAACTCTTCCTGATTAATACTAGGTAAAGGGGCATGGCTAAAGACAGTGTGGGTGTTGATGAACTGCTCTAAAATAGAGAATGATTTTTGCCTCCTCACCTATGCTGACCGTACTCAAATTGCCCAATCCTAGCCTTCTTGGTCTCCCTTTATCATTCCTTTATTTTTTCAACCTCAATATACTAAGCATGGGTCATCAATAGACCAATATCCATAACCCCAATCAATATGGAAGTCCTACATTCCTTGACCACTAAGTCAGACACTATGGTGATAAATTTACTCATATGTCCTGAAATCCAGCAAAACCTTTGGTGCATACTTAGATATCTGGGTAAACATGAGATAATATTCTCTCACTAACCTGGAGCCCTGCTTATGGTTCATGAACTCCTCCAGTGTGGCCTCCCTCATCTCACGAGTAAAGAATTTATCAAGAAAGGCCATCTGAAATACATTCCACCTTATTGGAGCTGCATTTTCACCTTTGCCTGCCTTTTACATGCTAAGCCAATAATCAACATCATACTTTAACTAATAGGATTCCAATTCTACACTCTTATATTTTGTGACATGCATAATCGGAGTGATTTTATTTCTCTCATAAATGAAAAACTATGGATCCTCATTCACATTTAAACCTAAGAACTCTGGTAGGGTCATTCTCATGAAGTCTCAAACTATGGCTATGGCTAAGTTACCATTTTCTGTATTGGGAATACTGATATCTAATTACCCTGAGCATTCACATCCTGAGCTAACACCTAAAAGTCAGCCTAAACTCAGCATGGGTGATATTCTCATCAAAAGGGTTTGCAGGTGGTGGTGGGGTTGGTTGGTCCTCTTTTATATAGGCATAAGCTTTGCGAGGAGGCATTCTCTGTCACATAAAAACAAAATTTAGAGCAAATAGAGATGACTTCATAGCATGATAGAGATCATAAAATAAAGGGATAGTTCTTAATATATCCCGTAGCCTCTTACTCATAAGTATGATGTGCTTCACACCCATGATCAAGACTCTATGAAACATAGCTTGTCGGACTCCCTAGGACTCTTAACACCTTAGGTTCTAATACCTAGTTTGTAATGACCCGAATCTACCCTGGACATCACACGATCCTTAGGACACAAGAAGACCCAAAGCTAACCCATGATATCTACTCGGCACTGAACCATGATAAATATACTTAAAATATAATTGGAACATTCATTAATAATCTAAATTAAGAAAGAGAAAAACAATCCTATGTAAAACACTATGGATCAACATCAACTAAAATCTATAACAAATTTGAAAGATAAGTAAACCAATTGACCAGTCTTAACAAGACTCTAAGTCTACTGAAGAGCCATTGGGACAAACCCCAGCTAACCAAGACCGAAAACATAAAGGTTAAACTTATTGATAATTGAACAACTGAAAGTAACCACAGACTTAGCCCTCGAAACATTAGGACTCACCAACTGATGAAATAAATGAGGTGGTGATTGTGGCTAATCATACTGCTGAGGATGAACACTAGAACCTACATTATGAAATAACGTATCCACACCGGCATATATATAGTCAGTATTTTTGAGATGCACTGAGTATATAGGGGTGAAAGTAATAAGTAAGAACAAATATAAATCATAATCTAAAACATTCATGCTAACTATAAATAAACTCACCGTGATCATGAATAAAATTGGAAATTGAAATAGCATAAGCATAAGTCATAAAACAACACCTGATAAAGTTTGTAAGTCATTACACTTAATTTAGAAATTTTTTCTAGTCCGTGGAAGATTTTTACAACTGACATAAACCATGTGAGCTAGCATGTAATCCAACATCTGACCCACGTTGAGAAGGGATATCCCATACCTTGCCATCGGTATAAAACTTGAATTGGAGTGTTCAGTAAACTGAGCTTATTTGGGCAAGGGAGATACTCTCTAGTAAGGACCTCTTTAACCTATGGTGAAACATTGTTTCTAGGAATTTGGGTACGCTGAACCCACCTACCCTCAGTGCTAAATACTACTACTAAAATATACAGGCTTTCATAATATAGAAAATTCACCTTAATCTAAGCATATGGGTTTATGATTCTGAAAATGAATCGTGCTTCTATTACTAAATCATGCTTATGAAAAATTATGTGAATTTTGTATCATGTCTAATATAATCATAAGATCAAAACATAAATCATAATATAAACTGTAATCTGAAATCACAAGTATGAATCACTTGTAAATTGATTGAATCATGCTAAATATCATGTACCTTTGCCAACTCATGAAACTTCATCTTAAAATACTAAAACTCATCTCATAATATCAGTAATATGGCTAAAAATGAGTAAATGTAAATTCTTATGATAGATGAACTTTAAATCATATGGAAATATCATAATTTCAAAAGCATGAAAAATGGGTATGAACCCTAGCCATAAATCCTTAATATTCATGTAAAAACTTAACTTTTGGTACAATAGTGGAAGATGATTCTTGTTCAAACTCCACATACCTGAACTTGATGAATTTTTTGGAAGAAACTTGAATTGGAACATTAAGAGTATGAATTTGGAGAAGAAACCCTTCTTAAGTGTTCTTGAGAGCTTTGAAGGAGAGGAACGATTTAATTTGACTTATGAGGGGAGAAAAATCATTTAGTACTAGTTGTAGGATTAATTAGGATATGAAAGACCAAATTACACTCAAAAAAGTGAAGAGAAAATGGAATTTTGGCATCGCCACAAGGACTGGGGTGGCACACTCTTATTGTGCCATGCCAGGGGCTTGGCACACCCTTATTGTGCCATACCAGGGGCTTGGCACACCCTTATTGTGCCATGCCAGGGGTTTGGCACGCCCTTAACTCCTCAACCATCAGGTGTGGCATGCCCTTATCATGCCATGCCATTGGATTTTATGTTCAGGGTGTGCCTTGCCTCCATGGCACACCCTAATCGTGCACCCTTACTATTTTGGAGTCCTAAAATATCCCAAAAATCATTCCAACAATTTCAAAACAATTCTAGTGGTCCCATTAATATTCCTTCTCATTATTAAACTTAAAAATCACATTAAAATGCATGAGATCTAGCAAAATAAAATCAGTTAAATTTTGGGTATAATAATAATCCATGAAATTAGTTCCACTCAGCATTACCAGAATAAAAAGTTATGTTATCATCAATATTATCATTACTAAACCCTTACTTGGGCATCACTATAATGATTATGCAATTAATGGCCTAATAAAGCCTACAATGTCAAGTTAATCCCTCACTGGAGCAATACAGTGATAGATAGGGCATTGTAATGCACAAATAAGGCCTCTCATGACAAGTCAAGCCCCCCCAAGATGATATAATAATAAATAAATCATTTAATGCTTAAAGATGATCAATAACATCAAGTCAAGCCCCTACCTAGGCGTCACAATAATATATCCCACTCGGGTGCACAATCATAAATGAGTCTTCAAGTCCATAAATATTTTCACATACGCCCCACTTGGTCAACACAAATAAACAACAATCCCAATATCCAACTATCACAGAACTACCCTAACCTAGTTTGGTCCATACATTGAGACTCAACTAATACAAGTCTATTCATACTTTAGGTATTCTTTAAAACCTCTATCATTCCATAAATAATGACGATAATCACATAATTGCCCCCTAACAAGGCGCTAAAGTACAAACTTCATGATAAAGTCCACTAAAAAAATGCAAGCTCTAAAATAGGCATTCAATATTAATTATCCAAGAATCATTGGGTTATCTATATACATTCTACTCTAAGGATATTTACAAGTAGTAATACTATATAATCATTAGATTAATACAACTACAATCCATCAAGGACTCTGATAGTCGTTGAGATACTTGCTATTTTTCCTAAGCAGGGTCCCCAATTCTAAAAAAATCATAACATACAAGCAAACACACATAGAATACATAAACACTTTGAAAAAAGTCAAGGTACATCTCAATTTTCCATAAATGAAGATCCACACGCCCAAATGCAATCCTAAACCTCAACTCTCTTAAATCAAAACCAAAAGCATCCAATCTAAACAAATATGACATTTACCAGTCAAAGCAAAGATAATGATATACGTAATAACCCAATATAAGTGGTGGTCAAAATGAATTCAGAAAACAAGTTCAAAAATAAAAGGGGTAAAATTGGAGTTTTATTTAAGAAAAATGTTCCCCACAATCATAGGAGTCTATGTTTGATAACCTATGTAAAAACATGTTAAAAAAAGGTCCAAATCAATGAAAAACCATTTTAAAGCTTTACTAGCAAAAACTCTAAAATCCCCTTTGGAATTAAAGAATTTGAAGTTGTTTTGAAGATAGAATCAATGAAAAATGATAAAATAAAGATTTAGGAGCTTAACCACTAAAGAATTCTCAAAAAATCCAATAAAATCACCCAATACCGAGTTTTCAAAAGTGAAATACGGTGAAAATAGGATTTTTGTCAAGAAAGAGGGATTAAATCTGTCCAGGTCCTAACTTCTTACTGCGATTGCTATTACTTAAGTTGTAATCTCTACTCAACCCTAACCAATCCCTCACGAATAGGGGTATTTAGTCACAAAAATGATGAAAAAAACTAACCAGACCCACATAGTTATGCATATCGATCATGGTACCCACCATCGCGATCATAATGATAAAAGAATTTGACCTTTAAAAATGCGATATAGGGGTCGAAAATGCAAGGACAAAAAGGTTGGGCTACATGGTCCAACATAGGAGGCCACGATCACAATGAAGAGAAACCTGCCCCAGGAAATGGCTGAAAACCAGTAACTCCAAGTTTAAAAATCTTCCAAATGGACCCCTCGAGATTTCATCGGGACCCCAAATATAAAACCTTATATGTTACAAGGATAATTTTAACATTATAGACTAAATGGCTACCTCGAATTTGAAAAAAGGATCATTTTTATTAAATTAACCCTTAAGACCCTTTCAACAAAATTTAGATAGTTATCAAATGAAGGCTTGAAATACAAAATAAAGGTTACAAATGCAAACCAACTTCACTACCTACAAAAAATTCACGTTTTATATCTAATGAAATTTTCAGAATCCTTATTTAAGACTCAAATCACAAAATATTGACTATAGTCAAACTTATCCTTTATAAGGATATTCAAAACTATCAACCCAAATCAAATACTCCCAAATGCACCGGTGATCGTGCAAAGCATTTATGTAACTCATAAATTTGATAAGTCAAACACAAGGATGGGAAAATGGTCAAAACATAAAAAATTCTAAATTTTAAAGAGAGGGTCATTATAGTGTCCACAACTAGAACTCGTATTTGTTCTTGAACGCACAAGAAAGAAAATACTAAAAATAGGCATCAGATGAAAATTTCCATCAAGAGACATAAATCAAGCACTCCAATATGGAGTCAGAATCATATAACTACTGCACTCACCATAAGACCAAAAATATAACACATAAGGATTCATTAAGTCACACCACTAGACTTTATGGCCAAACCATCAATAAATTCAAATTTCTATATTTTAGAACATCCTCTATACCTAAAACCTGAGTCAAACACCTTTGAAGTAATAATTACACTAGTCTAAACTAAACCTGACCAAGAAACCACAAGAAACTAGCTAAAACTACAAGACCAAAATTATCTGTGGACCTACCAAAAGCTAAGGAACTCAATAAATCAACGTTACCCACTAAAACACTGAACAAACACACCTAAGCCTAATACTATCACTATCAAGACAAACCACACCACAAACCTAAGATACAACTACTAGGCTAGAAACTGGTATCAAAGCTATACAAAACCTCAAAAGCCATACTCAACACAGTAGGTCACCATTCAATAGATATAACCTACCGCTTAACCCTTTGAGGAAACTGAGAATCACTATAACACTCTATAAGCTATAGACATGAATACTAAAAAATTCACCAAAATAGCATGTAACTCACCACAATAAACCATACATTCCTCTAAACTCATGTAACATTAGTCAATAAAAAATACTCAATAATCTAGTGGAATAAAGTGTCCATCTTGACAACACACATTCCCAACTTATCATATCAAGGAAGATCAAATCATAGAAGAAGAATAACAATTACCATACCACACCAATGAATGCCTAAATTATAAATCAAATCTCAAGAAAGTCACAACTAGACTCCCCATAGCCACTGAAGAACTTCAAATGTCAAGGCTTTAAATTTCTAACTCAAACTCATAGATAAGTTTTGAATATATCAAAATTCCTTATGTCCAAGTTCCTTATACCTTTCATAACTTAATCCCCATTCAGTATTCCTTCAGCAAAAGAACCATTGAATAGTAAAACTACTCTAAAATCAAACTCATGAGCGAAATATCCCACTAGACCACTTATCTATAGAAGTATCCTTTTCTAAAAGTAAGTTTTACCTTCCATTTAAAACTCTTTATGGAACAAAGATAGAATCCCTCATAAGTTGAAATCCTTGAAACCTAACCAAGGATTTTCTCAAAACTGTCAAATCCCATCACGCAATAAAGGCCAATCACTAAGAAAGTAACCAATCACATCACGTAATCCCTTCCAAGTTGGATGTACAAAACCTACTCCACCACAAGGTCTTCTTGCACAATCTAGTAAGCACTACTCCTAACCCTACAAATTCAATAGCATTAATATGACATTCACCCAAACCACAAATACATCAAATTGACCCATCTACAACGAGAAATTCATGCACACACACTGTTAATAACACATGCATTAAATTATACAGAAGCCTTATAGCTATAACTTTCTTTACTCGCACCTCACTATGCCAAAATTCAAAAGAACTTGTCAATCCCAACTGACCCATAACTCTTTAGAGAACCTCTAGATCACATACTATAATACGAGTAGGCTAAAATCTACCATTGATCCACCAATGATTCACAATGTAGCCATCAAATAGATTATATCCAAATACACCAAAATCTACAAAGCTTAACAAATCATGCCTAATCATGCTATGCACTCTAAGTGAGTTATGACATAGGATTGGTACACCTGATCCACCACTAAGGAATCCTTTATGGAGTAGCAATTCAGTAAACCCAGCCAAAGACCTTAAATGATATCAAGAGTCAATACCAAATAAGCAAACACATAGGAGGGTATAAATTGATAATCAAATACTACCAAGAAAAATCAAAGGCAGACTTAAATTATTCCTGTGGATACTATACTAGAAACTCCAATGTTGTGTCTATTTTGTAGAACCTGATACTAAAACCTGTCATCTCTTAGAGCAACTGATGAAGCATCTCTTTGTCTAAGCTATGGGCAATATTTCTTATAATGACTGAAACCTCCACACCAGAAGTAAACAAAAGAAGTTGGAGCATATTGAACCAAACCCGAAGGACCTCAAAGACCATCCAAATCTAACCCTCTCCAAGTATAATGATAAAATCCTGACTTCTATTATGTGTATCATGATAATCATCAAATATCTAGGATATATAACTTGTAAGCCTCTTATATCTCCATACAAAATCCTTTAAAAATAGTCATGCAAACTAATCCAATTAAAAAGAAGGTTATCCAATTGGTTTACCCTCCATAAAGGTCCTTCTCCACTAGCTAGCTAGCCTAAAGAACTGAAAGAAATTGAAGTCTATTTTGTTAGAATTGAACTAAGCCCAATATGTGCAACATCTCATGGTTATTGATCAAGAGCATGTAAGTATCAAACCTATGATCTCCATCGAATCAAGAAGGATCTACCCTTAGGAACTCGACATATCTAATTTGTCCTTCCATGGATTTAAAGGGTAAGGTCACCAATTATGGAGCAATCATTGATAATGTCTCATCAACACTAGGAGAACCAGTATGATTCACAAGTGCCTCTAGAGTCTATAAGCTTAAAGTAGCATACTAAACCAAAATAAGTGCCACCCTTTGAAGGAAACACATTGTCAATCATAGGTATGGCCATAGGTGGCATCTGCACTGGCCTTAACCCTTCTAAAAATCTAGAACTACCATTACTAGAAAACTTAAAACCTGAAGAGACTACTTAAATCTGATCTCTAGCTAGTCTAGATATCCCGATCAGACCTCTGTCGTGCATCAAAGGCACAAACTCTAAATATCTAGCCATGAAAGAACATGTGCACACTCTCTGTGAGAGAGTGAACAAGAAGTTTTTGGATTTACAAACCTCTGAATGCCCATAATAGAGTGAAGAAATAAAAATCTCCCAAGGATATGTAGCCTCTCAAAGATATATAACGAAAGTCTCTACACTGATTCATAAGACTCTACTAGACTCAACTTGTACTATTGAGACTAATGATCTGGGTTATGATACTAATTTATCGTGATCCAAAATAGGTACGTGATGTCTCTTGTCAAACCCACCAGACAATTAAGTCTAACTCATCCCAAAGAACACTATTTAAGTGAAAGAAAGTGAAATAGAAAAACAACTAATCTCAAATATATATATATATATATATATATATATGAGCCATGAGTTTCAAAGATACATTCCAAATCTGGTTGTCATTAGTATAACTACTAATATAGATTTAACTAATAAAAATAATTATCTAAAATGTCTTTGATATGAATAAAATATAATACATAAATAGAGAGATTTGACATGTGCCAAAGTCAATCAGCTATTACCTCGACTCCATAATGTCAATTCTTATGGAACATCATCTATCATCTACCAATTAAACCAGTACCTACATAAGGTGTAAAAAAATATGAAAAAGGGGAAAGAAAATAAAGGGTGAGTATGAAACTACATATACTTATCAAGTATTATCTATAACCAACCCTAATCTAATGCGATGGCAAGAACCACCACCCCAGCTACCCAAGGTATCTGAAATAACCTATAACTCACCAAATTATAGTACTTATCATATAAGGGTAACCCAACATAGTAGGAAATAGATACATTAAATACATGATAGGCACATTGATCTTGGTGAGTCAACACTATTCATTTATATTGAATAACAAGAAAAGCCATTTATAAAGAAGTTTCACAAATACAAAAAAACAAGATTAATCAATTATCATTAACTAAGTACTATGGGATGGAAAAAGATAGAATGTAAATATACCCAAAATACTTAATTGAACACCACAGAAGGCATAAATATACCCGGCTACAACCAAAACTGACCAAGACAAAGCTATAACCACAAGACCAAAAATTATCCTCGGATATACCAAAATCTAAGGAACCCATAAATCACTTCACTGCCAACCAAAACACTAAATGAACCCATCTTAGGTCGATACTATCATCATCATACTAAACCATACCAAAGCCTTAGACTATAAATACTAGGCTAGAAACCAGTATCAAAGATACACAAAACCTCAAAACCCACACTCAACACACTAGATCACCACCCAATAGACATAAACTAATGCTTAAACCTTGAGGCAACTGAGAATCACCATAACATTATATAAACCATAGAAATGAACACTCAAAAAAGCACCAAGACCTTATGTAACTCATCACAATAACATATCCAATCCCTTACATTCAAGTAACATCAATAAAACTAAAATCCTCAATAATTTAGTGTAATATAGAGTCTATCTTGAAAACACACATACAAAACCTTTCATATCTGGGATGATCAGCCCATAGAAGAAGAAAAAAATCACCATATAACATAGATAGATTCCTAAATCATAAATCAAATCTTAGAAAAGTCGCTACTAAACTCCTCATAGCCATTAAAGAACACACATGTCAAGGCTCTAAATTTCTTACTCAAACCCATAGATAAGTTCCCAATATTACAAAATTTCTTATATATGATTTACTTATAACTGTCATGACTTAATTCCTATTTAGTATTGCTTTAGCACAAGAACCATGAAATAATAACACATACTCCATAGTCAAAACTCAAGAGCAAAACATCCTATTAGGCCACTTAGCTATAGAAGTAAACTTTGCTATAAGTAATTTTTCCCTTTTATTCAAAACTCATTTTGAAATAAAGCCGAAATCCCTCATAAGCTGAAATCACTCAAACCTCAATGAGGAATGCCTCAATAATATCCCATTATGCAACAAAGGCCAATCACTAAAGGAGTAATCAATCACAATGCCTAAATACCTAAAATCTTTCCTTACCCAACTAAAATCTTTCAAATACAATCCTTCCAATCTAATAATGATAAAATTTGAAAGATAAAAAAGTATAAAACCAAAAGAAATAATAGAATCAAAATATTGAAGGATAAAAGATAGAGACAAATATAGATAAATAGACACAATAAGATAAGGAAATGGATAACCTATGGATATATTAAATCCAAGACCTCACTTTTGATTAATAAAAAGCACTGATCTCCTATGTAGACCTCGAGGGAATCATTTTTCCAGATAACACATATTTTTAAATGATTGTTTAACACAAGCTAATCCTAGCTCTAATAGTATCAAGTTACTTATAATAATATTAAAAAATTAAGGAATAAAAGATAAAATACTAATATTTATAGACATGGGCCATTTATTACAAAAATGGGACACAAAGTAACCTATTTCAATAAATTGGGGCATCCGCCTATGTAGATGGGTGTTGCATCCTAGCAGACACATAAGTATATATAATCACACAAGTAGTAAGCTGGCTTTTAATAGCCAAGTATCGATTCCACAAGGAGTTGTTCTTAGAAATAATCTAATTCTAGTATTACTACAAAGATTAAACAAGTACAAACATAACCAATAATGTTTGAGATTTGAAAATTGAAAGTAACCATAAAAAACTCAGAATTGTAATGTCTTGAAGACAATAATGAGGTAAAATCTAGGGTTAAGGCACTAAAAACAATCTTACTTAGCCATACAATCTCTTTAGTTTAGTTAATTATCTTGGTTATTGATTCACAGGGTTGATAGCATGACTATAATCTTTCGAGCCTCTAATCATCTATCTAACTTAGCCCCATAACTACATCATTAAGTGGGAATGTGAGAACTAAGTAACACATTTATATTTCATCTCGTATATGAATAAAATAGGGAAAATTAAGTATATTCCAATGCTAAATGCAAATAATCACTTCAATCCCTTGAATGTTTAAGATCCCATTCCATACATCCAACATTTTAATCTACTGTTCCTCTTTTCGGGCTCACAATAGAAATATAGATTTATCCTAAGGGTAAAAAATCCATAGGATAGTAAATACAAGGATATATTAACAACCAATCATGATAATAAACATAAAAGAACTCAAATATAGGTTAAAGTATTCGTGTTCTTGGCCTTAACCCTAGACTAGGGTATTTATCCATTCATGGATTTAGAACAAATCACAAGATTGATATTTATGTATAAAAGCCAAAAGTAAACTAAATGAAAGAATAAGAACCCAAAAAATCCTCATAAATTGAATTTCCATCCCCAAAAGTCGTCCAAGTTGTTTAAAACAAGTCCCAAGTGTCCTATTTATAATATAAGAAAAGTTGGTTGTTTTGGTGCTTGGGCATGTCACTCTTGTGTTGCTACGTATTTAGGAGAATGGCGCGCCATTAATGAGGATGAAAACTTTTTTGGACATACTTATTTTGTGTCTAAGGATGTGTAAATCCACTATCTCAGAGGTTCAAGGGTGTGACACACCCATGGCCTCTGAAATTCCAGATTTTGACATCTTAAACTCCTTCCTTTTGCCTTTGCTTTCCTCGCTTCTTGGGTGTCTTTCCACTTTAATTTAAGCTTTTTTATCTTCCCAACAGTAATATTAACATCATACATGGTCTCATATAACCTCAAACAAAACTAATTAGTGAACACAACAAAATGTAATCCATCAAGATACACTAGAACAATACATAGCTCAAACTAGTAACACTAGTTTTCTAGCTAAACTATAAGTGATCATTTTGGTTCCAAAGTTACTTTGAACGCACTTTAATCATAATAAATAAGTATTTTCACACTAATATACTCAATTAGAAGAATATTAACTCATTACGTATGCAAGAAGTCCTCAAAACAAGGCCAAACAAGTATAGATTATGACAGTAGGTGTTTAAATCCACCTAAGATCATCACCCCACATTTAAAGCCTAGTTCATCCTTGAACAACTCTTTATATTAAGCATCCACTACTATAAAAAAGATACTCAAGCTAGAACCAGAATGACTATACTTATCGCAAGTTCCATATTAGCATGTCATATAAAATTAAAACTCATGAATACTACTTCAAAACACTCTAGCCTCAGGAATTGACTCTATCAAGTTGATAAACTAATGCATATTACTCATTCCAAAGAGATCATATAAGTTATCTAACTATCATCGAACATGTGCCCTCACCTTAAGATAGTTACCTATATTCATCCACAAAGATAAAATTTACCACAAGAATGGGTATAAGAATCAAATTTTGCTCACTCTCATAAAGAGTTCACATGTCATATAAGATGAACCTGTCATGACCCAATTTATGAGTCATGATAGAACCTACTCTATCCCACTAGTAGGTAAGCCAAACCGTAACCCAAAACTAAACACAATGGGTAAACTTGGTAGTTTATGCCCCACAAGGAGAAAAACCACAAATGTAACTTGTAAATAAATAAGGTATTGGAATAGGTAAAAGATAGTAAACACCAAAATACCATCCCACGACCTGGTAGAGCCAGTACAAGAGCATCTACAAATACAATCCAAGTATCTAAAATAGTCAATATAACCTGTATCATAATTAAAGGCTAGTCATAAGTAATACAGAAAGAAATGAGCGACTCTTATTCTGATAGCTCATCCTATCTCCAAAAATCAATACAAAGGGTACTGAAGTCTAGTATAAGTACAAAAACCACGGGTACTCTGTAGGCATCATCAGCCGATTGAGCTAAATCATGATATAAGTATGAAAAATTATAAGATAACATAACTAAGTCAAGGAAAAGACAAACTTGAATTAAAACCAACATCATTGTGCATGAACAAGTAAATAAACCAGAATAATAACATAACATAAAGTATTAACACATGCAATCATAACTCAAAATTGGTCTCCATTAGCCAATTAGTGCGGAAGAGTAAATAACCCATCACAAGCCCCCATAAGCCTGAAAGGTATAAACAAGATGGAATAACTTACCACCATTATTTGCCAACTCTCATGATGCCACTAACATCCATCCATACCATGCCACATTAAAACCACAGAGTGTCTATTAGCCATTATTTATTAATTAATCAATGCTTATCAACTAACCATCATTTTATCAACTAATCCTCCTATATCGGCTAATCATTATTTATAAACTAATCGGCATATATCAACTAATCCTCATATATTAGCTAATTATTATTTATTGACTTATCATTACTTATAAACTAATAATAGTATCACTAGAATCCATTCATATCATGTCATATTATAACTATTTCCTCTGTTTTAGACTCATCTAGAATCACTATTATCAATCTCACACCTCGCTATCGTCATATCATGATAAGTATATCATCATCATATACTATGTATATCTAGACTTAGATTGGTAAGTATAATCAACAATGTCATCATAAATATCATCATCACTATCATCCTAGATATCATTAATATCTTTATTAATATCAGGGCCATTTACCGGACTTGCATCGAGTATAAATAATCAATATCATCATCATTATCTGAACTTGAACCGATATTTATATAATTCATAGCATAAGCAATATCCGAACTTGTATCAGTAATAGTATCACCATTACTATGGCTGATAGCATAGTCATTAGCTATTTAGCATGATCACTAATGTAGTCAAAAGCATGATCTCTTGCATAATAAATAACATAATTGCTAATGTAGTAAATATGCATGATATTTAGTATTATCAATAGCATAATCGCTAATATAATAAAAAAACATGATCATTAACATAATTATTCATAATCACTTATATAATTAATAAGCATTCTCTTTAGTATAATCAACAATATAATCACTAATATAATCAATAAACACACTATTTAGTATAATCAATAGTTTAATAGCTAATATAATCAATAAGAATGCTCTTTAGTATAATCAATAGTATAATTGCTAATATAATCAATAGACATTCTCTTTAGTATGAACAATAGCATAATCACTAATATAATTAATAAGCATGATCACTAACATGACCAATAACATCATCACTAGCTAGCCAAACAACATGGTCACTAGCATAAATATTATTGTGACCACTTATACAGTTATTAGCATGATCGCTAACATAATACATAAGTATTGTTAATAGCAGAGTCAATAACTTACCAATGGCATAGTTAATAGCTTATTCATAGATGAAACACCCTAGATTTTTGTCCCTTGGAAATTTCTTGAGCCTTGAGCTTATGCCTTGGTTACATCTGGATCCCAGAGTCGTAGGGTGTCTCAACGACTCATTAAGATGAGTCTTAACCAAATTATATAATATTATGGCATGATTCTTCTTTGAGTATAAGTGTCTCACTATGATCTATAAGGATTTGTTACGAGTTGTAGGCTCCCATTATGATTTCTATGGCTGAGTCGTAAGTTTAGTAGTGTGTTGCCTTGGTGGTACTTCCTTGGTTACGACTCATGGTATTAAGTTGTAAGGAGTGTCTACGAGTCAAGGGTTGACCCCTAGTCAAAGGAGGCACTTTTCAGTTTTTAAGTTAAGGGCATTCTAGATATTTTTCCTATTATATAAATTAAAACCCACGTCTTATAACCTATTAAGGCTATCATTAGCACTCAAAAATACATCAAAGTAACTCCTCAAATTCTCTCAAATCCCAAAGGTCTAGAACACTTAGAGTTTTCAAGAGGTTGATTAATTAGGGCTTTCAAGGGTGATTTCTCTTTGTACATCTTACTATTTCAGGCATGTTACTCTTCCCTCATTGTTAATTTGTTAAAAAGCATATGTATTAAAATGTTCTTTGCATGGAATTATTTGCCTTTGAAAACAAGGGTTGTGGGTTTTGAATGCTTATTGTTGAACAACATTTTCCCATGATTTAATTATGGTTATTCATGCTTTCAATATGGTTTTCAACTTGTGGGTGCATGGGTATGGTGGATGAATTAGGGAATTACGATTTTCCCAAAAATGTGACTTTGAAATGGTTATGACCCCAACCCCATAATGTGAAATTGGTTTTTAGTTATGAAAAATGTGAGAATTTGTACAATTGAACTAGTCTTGAACTATTGCATGATATAAAGAGGTATTTGAAACACAATGGTCTGATTTAATAAACAAAGAGATTCAGTGTCCCCCACCTTGTATTAATGTACAAAGGGAGTTATTTTTTCCAAGTTAAGGGGGATTGTTTGGCATATTGTTATTACCTTGCAAGTGTAATTGGTATGACGATACCAACATTGTTGTCCTTAATTTGGAATGTGGTTCATGAATGGGAATGTGTGACACTTTTTTTAATTAGGATCAATAAGGGTTATGTAGTTGAGTAGTTAAAGTGGAGGTCTGAATGACACACACTGGAAACAACATTTGCCGATGCAGAGTGACCACGGAGGTTCGAGTTCCACTTATTATTATTTCATGATTAGGGAGGTTTGAGTCTCTCGTAAATCATTACATGATTGGGTGCTTAAGGCACCTTAGTATATGTTTAGAGGTTCGAGTCCCACATATACATATATATGAAATTATTCTCCAGTTCATGCGGCTTCACGCACTAGGTCCCGACCAGGGGGTGAGAGCTGGGGCCGATATAGCCCATGGCTGCTATGTTAAGACGGTTGAGTTACACAATCCCAGCTAAAGTTTTAATTACACATTAAACCTCGTTCCCTATCCCGGCATATGAAGCATATATATATATATATATATATATATGCATTTGATTATGTGCATTGGTTTTGAATGCTTTTAAATTGTTAACCATGACATTAGGTTATTCTTATCCCTGATTTACTTGCAAGCGTTCACCCCGCTAACTGTCTTCGGATGCTGTATCCCCATGAGAAGTAGAATTTTGCCATACTTTCACATCTCCTACTCTATGTTTGGGATTTGGGATCAGCTAGCGAGTCAGACTAAAGTGGTGCACTTCCATGCTTCAAAAGACCCCATTTCATGATTTTGGTTTCCTTTACACTTAACTATTCCTTTGGATTTAGTTTTTGGCTATTATTATCGGAGGCATGTCCTGACGCTTTATTGATTTTCAGTTTTGGATCTTTTTAGAAGGCTTTGTTTGGACTATTATGGTTATTGGGTGGTGTTGGTCGGGTGGTCATTTATCCTATCAACAGTGGTTGGTCATGAACTTGAAATGAAATTTTCTTACGTTATTTTACACTATCTTGTTATATGTTCTGAATTCATACGACTTTGGGGTGTGTTGTATTTTGGTTGGTTAGGTGCATGGGGCAATCTCAGGTCCACATGGGACTTGAGATAGCCATAGCAGCCAGGCCCTAATTTGGGTCGTTACAATAACATAATAAATAGCTTATCCATAGCATAATCAATAGCTTAGCAATAACATAATTAATATCTTAATCATAGCATAATCAATATCTTATTCATAGTACAATCAATAGCGCAATCAGAGCATAATAAATAGCATAATCATAGTATAATTAATAGCTTATTCATAGGATAGTAAATATCTTATTTATAGCATAATTGCTACATAATTAATAAACATGATCTCTAGTATAAACAATAGCATAATCGATAATATATCAATAAGCATGATCACTAGAGTAGTTAATAGCTAATTCAATGGCCTAATCTATAGCCCAATCAATGGTATAATCAATAGAATAATCAATTAGTCTATAAGTATTACTCCTAATGTCAACACATCATAACCATCAAGTACCAAGGCATCTCAATATTATTGTAATAAACATTTCCTAAATGTACATAAGTGTATAAAAGGGGTCTTCAATAACTAACACAAGTCTGTGCCTATGGTGGGTCGAAGAGCCCACTTCTAAATCCCCAAAATCCTTTACCTAGTAATAACTACCTCAGACTAGGCTAAGGTATCTAAATTTACTATTAGATATTGAATAAGCCTTAACTAGCCCTAGGATAGCAATTCCTCCCTATAGAGAACAACTACGTCAATTCCACCTAAGGTAATGACAACTAGGGTAAGTTTTACCTTAAACCCAAGCGATTAAGGCAATCTCCTGATTGATTGGGTAACTAAGGTATTTCTATCCTAAACAAGAACCAAGATGTCAACTTCACCTAAGGTATGACTAACTAGTCTAATTATGCCTAAATGCGGTATCCAAAATAGCCAAAACGGTCCAAATAACCCAAGTATTGCAATTTATTGCACCAATACCTAAAACCCATCCCAAATCTAACACAATATCATAAATATATAATGAATTAGCTCAATCTAAAAATGGGGTAAAATCTACCCTACCTGGACTCCGAAGAAAGTTCAAAAGCTTCACTAAATCACCATTTTTCCTTCTGAGATGCTTCCATAAGATTCCACAATATGAAAATAACATTTTACACATCAATATGAGAATAATTATACCCATATTTTACCATTGTGCTTCAGTCCAAAAATCACCTAAAAATCCTTTGTGGATCCCATTTACGAGAAATCACATGTCCAAAACCAACTCAATGTTCCCTCATGCTCAAGGAGTCATTACCATCAAAATGGATGAAATCCAAGCTAATTTGCAGCTAAAATCAAGACTCTAAGGTTTAGGAATTTTGAACAAGAAATGGGAACAATCTACCATGAAAAGTACAGAATCTTACCACAAATTAAAGGATAATCGTGCAAACAAGTATTAGCCAAGCTCCAAAATCACTCAAAAGCTTAAATACCAATATTTTCCTATATTTTAAGGTTTAGACTCTAGATAATGGGTGAGAAATAGGAAAAATAGGCTAAAAGGGTCTATTTATACTTATACCAGGTCCTCAAGTGTCGTTATTGCGACACATGTATTATGGTCGCCATATATTGGGCTACCATGGAGAGTCTCTATTGTGACAAGTATTATCGTGATTGTGGTATCTGTGTGCCTTGAAAAGGGAGTCATAATCCGCTTTTTTGGCTCGCTTTTAGTGATGGCACTAGTTACAACTAAGACTAGGAGTTTTTCCAAGTCTCCACCAACCCCTCGGGATCCATCCAGAATCTCGTATATGAAAATGGACAATGAAATCCTATCAAATTCAATGTATCAAATGTAATGACACAATTAAACTTTCCATCCAGGGTCGTTTCAACAAAAAACAGGTCTTACACCCATATTTCATTTTCTTAACCTTAATGACCAATAGGTCGAAATGAGCCTAGGTGTCTCATAGCCTAAATAAGAGTCCTCCTAGCCTAAAATCGACATTTTAAAGCTGCTATATAGTCAAAATATGCATTCAAGATTGTTTGACTAAAGGTTTTGCATTATGGATATTTGGAACCAGCGAAGATTTCGAGACATATAATTGACTTTAAAAACCAAATAAACTACCTGGTAACCGAACCATCAGTCCCAACAAGTTATAAATTTCTTGGGAAAGATATAGGAAATCTCTAACAATGAAAATAAGCAGAAATATGGAAAATGAACTGAAGGGTCAATACAATATCCACTACCTAAGGAACTTTCGTTTGCGAAAGTCTAAGGATTAAGATGTTCTTGAGGTATCGAATAGGTGAGGATACGTGGTCCACATATCTCTTTTGATCTCCCAAGTGGCCTCCTCCACTGGGAGGTACCTCCATTGAACCTTAACTACAGGAATCTCTCTAGTGCACAACCGCCTGACATCACTAGCCAAAATGAGCATAGGCTCCTCTACGAAGGTAAAATACTAATCCAACTGGATTGATTCCCATCTAAGCACATGAGATAGATCATGAATGTATCACTATAACATGGAAACTTGGAAAACTAGATGGGTAGCAGCAAAATTTAAAGGTAAAGCTGACTCATAAGATCCCTTACTAATTATGTGAAGAATCTTGAAAGGCCCAATATATCTGGGTCTTTGCTTGCCCTTCTTTTAAAACCTCATAACACCTTTTATTGGTGATACTCAGAGGAATACTCGATCACCAACTCCAAATCACAAAGAATAGGGCCTACAGTCTGCATATACCTTCTGCCTACTCTGAGCGTCTCTTAGCCTATCCTGAATCACCTTGACTATATCTAATGAGTCTTAAAGAAAATCAGTACCATCGGGTAAAACCTCGAAATTCTCAAATCATCCAATAAGGGAACGATTTCTCCTACCATACAAAGCCTCAAAAGGTGCCATATCAATACTCGAATGATAACTATTATTATATGTGTACTCCTCCAAGGCTAATTGCTCCTCCCAATAGACTCTAAAATCTATAAAACAAGCTCGAAATATATACTTAAGCACCTAAATAGTCTGCTTGGACTGGCCATCGATCTGCAAGTGAACTCCTGTACTAAGGTCCACATGAGTTCCTAAATCCTCCTAAAAAACACTCTAAGAGATGAAAGTAAAATCAGAACCCCAGTCTAAAATAATAGTTATGGGAACACCATGCAAATAGACTATCTCACTGTAATACCCCGTATTTCAATAGCCTAGATTAACCAACAGTACATGGGTTATCCTTAATAAAATTTTTGGAATCCTTAGTAATTTTCAGATTTGAGTCTGCCATTGTGTAGAAAATTCAATTAGCTTTTCAATGATATATACTTTGCCTAAATCCAACAAACGGGTAAGAAGTTATGGCAATTTTAAGTTTCAGTTGTTAAACATCGTCATTCAGGTCTGTAGCGCATCATGGAGTATGTTAAATAGCAATTGTCAATTTCTAGTTTTGCTCCATGATATTGAATCATCGCGCCATAGACCCAGTTCACAATTATCAATTTCCAGTGTACCAATGTGATTCCACTACATCGCGGTGCACTTCCAGTTCACAAACAAAGTGGCAAAGCAATACCACTACATCGCGCCACCATACAATTTCCCAGTCATCATTTTCCAGTGTCCCAGTGCGATTGCGGTGCGTCATGCCAGGGGTCCAAATTGGGAAAAATTTCTCAAAAAATTAAAGTGTCGCCAAGAGTTAAAATAGTCTTTTCCCATGATTTTATTCGGCCCAGATGTGGGATTTAATCAATAAAAACATGTAAAACCTTTCATTATTCACTTTTTTACAAAATCAAAAGATAGTTCTCTCTTAAGAAAATAAACCCTCGCTCTCAAGAATCAAGGTCAATCCCAAGAATTTCTCCAAGAACTCATCAAATTAAGGTATGTTAGATGTTCATTCATGGATCCTTACCTTCCATAGAGCTCAAGAATCCTTTTTTAAATACAAGATTTATGATTTATGATTTCCATGTTTGAGTTAGATTGAATTTATGTTCATGATGTTGTTTGAGTTTTAATCCATGATTTAGATTACAAGTTCCAAGAATTGATTCTAGTATGTGTTGAATTACATGATATGCATAATAAACCTTTCAATTTGTAAGTTGATTGTTGTAACCATGTTAACCCTAAGTGTTTATGATTTAATGAACCAAGTATGATTCTTATATGTTTGATAAATTGTCTATGAGAATGAAATAATGTCATTATAGCATGCTAACATGTAATCCCCATTCATGTACAAGTTAAGTGTTTGATGAATGTCTCTATGAATGAATTATGACCAAGTGAACATTTTTATGTTATTCAAGATTATGCCTTTTCTTTAATTTTCATGCTATTGAGTCCTGGGGGTATTTAATACCTGCTAATTTAGCTGTTTACCTAGAGCCAGTGTCAGTCACAGAGTAGTATTAGTCATGTAACGATCAGTAGTACTGTTAGTCTGTTATAGAACTCAGTAGAATTCAGTCAGTTAAAGAACTTAGGAAAACTTAGTAATCTTAGTGAATTCAGTCTAGTGCAGTCTAGTATAACAGTTTAGTGTCTTTCAGTTGAGAGTAGGATTTAGGACCGAGTGAACCTAAGGATGGGGGCTCACCTGCCAGCAAAGGTTGTGATCCTTAGAAGAAATCCTTGCATTCCAGAACTACGTAGCTAGCGTAGGGTGAGAGATTAGCCCTGCTAGTTCAGGGTTGATGAGGTACTCTACCTGCAGTAGAGGGTACCACCATTCTCATTTAGGGAACCTACCAATAGAGGGTTACTTTTTAGCTTATCTTTACTCGTGGAACGGTACTGGCACCCTTCTAATAGGGGTTATAGATTGGACCCCAACTCAGTTATCTTATCTTATTTGGGGTATATTGGTTAGATGATTACCTCCCATAGTTTCAATTTCGGTCTTAGTCTTAAGAATAAAACTCAGTTCAGTTCTACAGAATCAAGACTGTCAGATACAGTCACTCAGTTAACAGTAATTTAGATTATCAGTGATCCTAGATTATCAGTATATTTAGTTATCAGTTATTAGATTCAGATTTAGTATATTGAGTCCCAGTAGGAACAATATGTTCAGTAATTACAGATCCTTCATGTATGCTAATCCAGCTCTTGGATATCATTCAGTTAGTTATTGTTCATGCATATGAACCCATGCATTTAGCCTTACCTCATTTAGCATACTAGTACATTTTCACGTACTGACCACATAACCATTTCTTGCACTATGATGTTTCATATAATAGGTTCAGATGATTAGGTTGGAGATAGTAGATGGAGTATAGTTAGGGGATTGTCCTATTAACTCCACTTTCAGAAAAATTCAGTTAGAGGCTTTTCAGACTAGATTTTCAGAAAGTATTCAATTTTACAGATGTTATTCTTATCAGTATTTTAGATGTTTCGAATGTTATGGCATTTCAACTCATTATTTCGCATTTATTTTAGTATTATTTTTCAGTGCTCACAACAGATATCATTATGGGTTAGATTGTAGTCCTTCAGGGTCACAAGTACTATGTGACGACTAGGGGGCAGTCTCAGGTTGTTACACTCATGCACATAGATTTAGGATAACTTCTTAGTACTAAAGGACATATAATTAGTAATGAAGTGCATTGACTTGGTCAACCAATACATGATGACTCAAATACCATCAGAACCATGAAAAGTACTAGAAAAATCACCAATAAAATTCATGGTAATCCATTCTTATTTCCACTCGATAAAGGGAAATCTCTGAATCAATCCACCAGGTCGATGATGCTCGGCCTTTACTTACGACAACATAGGCAACGAGCTACAAAGTCCACCACATCTCTCTTCATGATACTTACTAATAATGTTGTCTCAAATCCTTATACATCTTAGCTATGCCCTAATAAATAGAATCCTAAAACTGTGAGCCTTATGCAAAATCAATTGAATCAAGTCATTAATCCTTGAAACACATATAAGGCTATCAAATCTCAAAATACCCTCAGAATCTATGGTGATCCTATTAGGCTCACCACTAAACACCTGATCCTGAAGAAAATGAAGATTTTTATTCTTAACCTACTCGTACTCACTGTCTTCCAACTCAAGGCATTTGTTACCACACTAGCCTTGCCCGAATGATAAAAGATAGAGATACCATAATCCTTAAGAAACTTTATCCATCTACATTGTCTAGCATTAAGCTCTCTCTGGGTTATAAGATGTTGAAGACTATGATGATTGATGAAAATCTCACAATTCACAGCATAAAGATAATGCCTCTAAATCTTAATCGCAAAAACTATCGCTGCCAACTCCAAATCATGAGTGGGGTAGTTGTGCTCATGCACCTTAAGCTATCTCAAAACATAAGTGATAACACAACCCTAGTGCATCAAAATACAACCTATACTAACACTCGAAGCATCACAATAAATGCTGAGTCCCTCATCTTCTATAGAAAAATCCAAAATAGGAGCTGAAGTGAGAAAATCCTTGAGCATTCCAAAGCTCAACTCAGACTCCTCAAACCATCGAAAAGGAACCTTCTTACGAGTCAATCTGTTCATAGACACTGAAATAGTAGCAAAACCCTTGACAAATCATCTATAATAGATGTCCAAACTAATAAAGGTATGAACCTCAGTCAGGGATGTAGTTCTAGTTCAATCACGAATTGCATCAATCTTAGTTGGATCTATTATAATCCATTAGACACCATATTTTCAAGGAATGTCACTGACTCAAGCCAAAATGTATACTTAGAGAACTTGGAGAAAAACATATGATCTCTTAAAGTCTAGAGCACGATCCTCAAATACTGTGTATGCTACTCTCTACTCCTTGAATACACAAGGATACCATCGATGAACATAATAAAAAAGGAATCAAAATAAGGTCTTAACACTTGAATCATCAATTCCATAAATGTGGTTGGGACATTAGTCAAGCCAAATGAAATTTCCAAGAACTCATAATGACCATATTGGGTCCTAAAGGCTGCCTTCGAGATATCCTTAGCCCAAATCCTCAACTAATGGTAACCATATCTCAAATAAATTTAGAGAACACTGTTTTTCCCTGAAGCTGGTTGAATAATTCATCAATGCGAGACATAGGCTAATGGTTCTTCAATGTTACCTTATTAAGCTGCCTATAATTAAAACATACATATATGGAACCATCTTTCTTATTCATAAACAACATAATATCTCCCCAAGAAGACACACTCAATCTAATAAAACACTTACCAAGAAGATTCTAAAGTTGAGAATTTAGCTCTTTAACCTTACCAGGAGGCATACGATAAGGCTCCTTAGAAATAGGTTAGGTTTTAGGCTCGAGATCAATAGAAAACTCAATCTCATGGACAAGAGGAATACAAAGTAGGTCGATAGGGAACACATCAGGAAACTTACAAACTACAGTAACAAAGTCAAGCGACAAACTCTCTATACTAACATCACAAATATAAGCTAGTTAAGACTCGCAACTGCTTTACATAAGCCTTCTGGAAGGAACATAAGAAATAATCCTTGTCACTACTAACTACTCTCTACTACATATTTGAGTGTATGTTAGGCATGGCTAAGGTAACAGTATTGGCAAAACAATCCATGACTACATGATAGTTGTAAAACCAGTCCATGCCTAGAATAACATTAAAATCTATCATATTTAGAAGAAATAAGGTCAACATAAGTATCAATATCTCTAACAGTTAGAACACATGATCTAAAAACCTAATCCACTATAAAAGAATTACCAACGAGAGTAGATACATGTAATGGCAAAAATAACAACTCTCAAGATAACTCTAACCATAGAGCATAATAAGCAAATATATAAGAATAAGTGGATCCTGAATCAAATAAAGTAATGGCCGACTAAAAACACACCAAGATCGTCCTATGACAACAACATTCAAAGACTTAGCCTCGGGCCTAGTAGGTACTGCAAATAAATGACCACGCCTGCCACCTGGCTGGGGTCCTAACCAATCTCTTGTCCAACCTAAAATTCAAGAGAGGGGAAGATAAATTGAAATTTTCTTCTATGAGTCGACTACTGACTCTTCAAAGTCAACTCGCATGCTGATCAGAACACTTCACAAATAGATTAAATTTAGAGCAGTCAAGTAAGTAAATAACAAAACATAAATTAATAACATAAAGATTTAACCTGGTTTAGCACACCAATGTAGTGCCTACATCCAGTTCCCTTGGGTTTTAAAGTTTCCTTAGATCATTGAAAGTTTGGTTCGAGTACAATGATAGGAAATAAGTTCTGAATACTTATTTTGCTCTTCAGATCTTGTGACACAGATTCAATTGATGTAACAAATTTGACTCGATCCTACTCTTTATATAACAATTATAAACTAAAGTTAAAGAGCTTTGTAAGACTAAGAATGAGACATTTTGAATTTTCTCCTTGAAGTTGCATGAAAAGAGTATCTTTTTTCTTCATCTTTTATAGTCTTTGGCAGCTACTCTTCATAAGGAAACCAAAGAGCTTTCTTCTCAATCAAGGATGTAAATTGATTTATTGATTGAGGAATATAGCCGTAAGATATGTCCATATATGGATTTGGATCACATCCATATTAGATATGTCCATGATCTATTTTTTTGGTTTTGTAGAGATTGATTTCTTTCCAAATTTTCTCGTGATCTTTTCTTCCTGATTGATGTGGTCTACCTTGATTTTGGGATTGTGATCCTTTTTTTATTTATGTGATATGCCATATTCTTTAATTGTTTTTCCATTCCATTTGACATGCCGTGATCTTCCACATCTTCTCATAATTTTTTGTGACATTTGGAGCTGAGATTCTCCTTCCATTTGTTCTTGTTGTGATTAATTTTCCTTAGATATCGTGGATGTCCTTCTATTCTTGATGTCCATCTATTTTTAGTGCTAGATTTCTTTATCTTTCTACTATTAGCAGCTGCAAGGATACACTTGTTAGTTTGTCATTATTAAAACATAAACTTAGGAGGATAATAATCTCCCCCTTTTGATAATAACAACAAGAGTAATCATCAATTGACTTCTTTGTCTGTCAACTTGTCCCCCCCCCCCCCCCCCCCGACTTGTGTAAGTATTAGCTGACATGTAAACTTGCTCTATTTCCCCTGACTGGTAGGCTATTCAGATGTTATTTTGTTGTTCCTGCCTTTCTCTCTCTCTGACATGATAAAAAATAAATAATACATATAAAATATGCAGACAAAGAAATACACAATAAAAATGAAGTAGAAAGATTCTAAATATCATAAATGCTAAGAATTCCAAGCATATTTTGTATAAAGCAAAATCTTTCTTCTAGCAAGGGTTTTGTAACGATATCTGCTAGTTGATTTTCATAGTCAACAAAATTTAGACAAAAGTCACCATTTTCGACATGGTTTCGAATAAAATGATGCTTGATATCAAGATGTTTATCCCTAGAGTGATGCACAGTATACTTAGATAGGCTAATAGAACTAGTGTTATCACACATAATAGAAACAAATTCCAAAGATAAGTCAAAGTCTAGAACTGATGCATAATCTATAAGATTTGAGTGCCACAACTTCCAAAAGCTATGTATCTTATATGGTTGAGAGAGCAACAGAAGTTTGTTTGTTGCTATGCCATGAGATAAGGGGATTGCCAAGAATTTGATATGTTCCACTGGTTCTCTTTCTGTCACTCTTTTCTTCTTTAAAATTAGTATCTAAATATCTGATTAAATCAAAGTATGAGGAACAGGGTTACCATAGACCAAGGTCTTGAGTTTCTATTAGATATTGGATGACTCATTTAATGGTAGTGAGATAAGATTTCTTAGAAGTCGATTGGAATCTAGCATAATTACACACACTAAACATAATATCTGACCGACTTGTAGTTAAGTAAAGTAGAGATCATATCATCCCCTGATATATTTTTTCATCAATGTATTTTCCAGCCAAGTCTGAATTAATGCTTGTGGATGGGCTCATGGGTGTTCCATAGGCCTTTCCCTTCTCCATGCCGAACTTTTTGATGAGTTATTTCATGTATTTGGCTTGACTGATGAAGGTGCCCTTGGGAGTTTGTTTGATTTGTAATCCCCCAAAAAAATTGAGATCGCCTATAAGACTCATTTCAAATTCTCCTTTCATGAAATTAGCAAAATTCTCACACATAGAGATATTAGAACTACCAAAGATGATATCATCAACATAAATTTGCACAATGACGAGATCTAAATCAAGTTTTTTAATGAACGGAGTTGTGTCATGTTTACCCCATTGAAAATTATTATTTAGTAGAAATGTACTCAATCTCTTATACTAAGATTTTGAATCTTGTTTGAAGACGTAAAGTGTTTTTGATAACTTGAAAGCTTGATTTGGAAATGAAGGATCTTCAAATCTAGGGAGCTATTTTACAAAAGCTTCCTCATGAATAAAACCATTTAAGAAAACACTTTTTACGTCCATTTGATATAACTTAAAATATTTGAATGCGGCAAAAGCAAATAAAATTTGTATTGACTCTAACCTTGCCACGGGGGGAAAGGTATCATCATAATCAATACCTTCCCACTGAGATTAGCCTTGTGCTACGAGCCTGGCTTTATTTTTAATAACTTTACTTTCTTCATTACCTTATTTTTGTAGACCCATCTGGTTCCAATTACTGGGCAGTTTTTTGGTCTTTCAATTAGAGTCCAAACTTGATTTTGTTCAAATTGTTCCAGTTTTACCTTCATAGCTTCAAACCATGATTCATCGGTAAGAGCTTCATCATTTTTCTTTGGTTCATTTTGGGACACAAGGGAAATGGATGCTTGTCACCTTAAGGATGCTCTAGTTTGCACTTTATCTCCTATATTTTTTATGATGAGTTTATTTGGCTGGATGGAATCATGCTTCCATTTTTCGGAATATTTGGCTCACTATTTCTGCTGTGGAAGTCGACTCTGTCAAGGGTGTAGTCGACTTGTCTTGTGAGGGATCTAGAGTTGAGCTGTGATTTTCTCCTGTCGGTATATTACTCACCTGTTCTTCATTAACACTTATACTCATATAAAGGTGGTTAGATTCATCAAAAACAATATGTATAGATTCCTCAACACACAAAGTTCTTTTATTAAAAGCCATGTAGGCATGACAAGTGGGAGAGTACCCAAGGAAAATACCTTCATCACTTCATGGATCAAATTTCCCTAGGTTATTCATACCATTATTGTGAATAAACCATTTGCAGTTCAAAAGATAGAAGTAGCCGATGTTGGGCTTTTTTTCTCTCCAGAGTTCATAAGGTGTTTTCTTCAAAATAGGTATGATCAGACACCTGTTGATGATATGACATACTGTACTAACTGCTTCTGCTTAAAAGTGATGTGGGAGATTATGTTCGAATAGCATTTTCCTTGTAGTTTTCTAGAGGTATCGGCTCTTCTGTTCCACTACACCATTTTGTTAAGGAGATTGCAGTGAAGAGAAGTTCTGAGAGTATTCATTCTGAGCATAATACTTCTCAAATGCCTTATTTTCTAATTCTCCTTCATGATCACTGTGAACGTAGGTGATAAGGTGTCTAGCTTCTCTCTTATTTTTCAACAAAAAATCTCAAACTTTGTGATAGCTTCGTATTTATATGAAAGAAACCTAACCCAAGTAAATAATGAGTAATAATCAACTATGACAAAAACATAACTTTTTCCACCAATGCTTGACGTCTTGGTCGGACCAAACAGATCCATGTGGATTGTTTGGAGAGGCCTAGTAGTAAAGACAATTTCGTTGTCTTTGAAAGATTTTCTAATATGTTTACCCAGCTGACAGGCATCACAAATGTGATCCTTTTCAAACTTGAGTTTTGGCAGATATTTTACCAAATTAAGTTTAGAAAATTTCTCAATAATATGCATACTAGCATGCCCAAGCTTCCTGTGCCACAACCAAGTATAATTAGCTTGCACAATGAGGCAGGTTAAAGTGGAAAAATGAGGACTATTTAAAACATAAATGTTATCAATGTGTTCACTGATAAAGGATATATTTCTTTTGTCATGTTTGATAGAGTAGTTTTCAGCTTTGAAATAGACTCCAAATCCGGCATCACATAGTTCACTGATGCTGAGCAGGTTGTGTTTGAGACCATCTACTAGGTATACTTCAGTGAATTTGCATGATGAGCTGAGTCTCACTGACCCCTCATCTACTTTCTTTATTAAGGAAAAGTTCTCCTTCTTTTCAGTCATATGTCTAGAACATCCGTTGTCAATGACTTACATTCTTTTTCTATAGCTCTTGCGGACCTATTCTTGAAAAATAAGAAAATTAATTTCGTTTAGGTATCCAAGTGGTCTTGGGTCCTTGCAAGTTAAATGAGCTCTGTTTGGGCTTTCAAACCCACACACTTTTAGGCTTATGACTCCAGTCTTAGGATTTTTGCCTTCTCTATCCACCAGTAAAGAAAATGGGTCCTCAAGAGGAGAAGGAGGTCTTAGCTAATTTAAACTACCCTGAGAAGGAACTCAAATTTTTTGAAGGAGTTTGCTCCTACGAAACTATGGCTTGGGGATATTTTCAAGATTGTTCAATTTTGTTTTTGCGTTACCAAGCTCTTCATGAATCAAGTCAATTTCAACTTGACATGATTCAATTTCTATTTGCCAGTTTCATCATTCCTCTAAGAGTTTTTGTTTAAATTGAGCTTCACAACTTTCCTTCTCTTGATTAAGCTTATTATACTCATCTATGATTTTTTGAAGTTCATCGGTTAACTTATCTAGATTACAATCAAGAGTATTACAATTATGATAGTCATGTGATCTTACCTCACTAGGTTTACTTGTTTCCATATGGCACATATTGGCATCCTCTATTTCTTCTTTAATTTTATCTTCATCGCTCCAGGCTCCAAAATTGATATTTTCTAGATGATCGTCGTATTAATTTTGGACAGTTTTGTTTGAAATATTCAGGCCTTCCACAGTAGTAACAGAGATCACTGATCTACCTTACCTCACAGTTGATGAGGGATATTCTTTTACTATTAGCATCTTCTAGAATATCCTCCTCTCCAGTTGGAGTAGCATTGAAGTCTACTATTTTCTTCCTTTCTTCCTTGTGAAACCTGTTGATATAATTTTTCTCATACGCGATAAGGTTACCTCATAGTTCATCATATGTTATGTTGTGAAGATCTTCATGTTTCAAAATGAAAGCCTTGGTTTCCCAATTTTTTGGGAGACTTCGAACCAGCTTCTGGACTTACGGTTTGTGAGGATAAATCATCCCAAGTGATTTTAGTTTGCAGATGATTTTACTGAATATGGAAAACATTGTTCCAATGTCCTTATTTTTTCCATTCTGAATAGTTTGTACTCATTGACTAGGGAATAAATTTTTGACTTTTTGACTTTGGCGATTCCTTCATAGGTTATCTCCAATTTTTCCCACATTTCTTTTGCAATTTCACAAGTTGATATCTTGTCGTATTCTTCCACGCTAACTACACACAAAATTAAACTTATGGGATGTGCATTAGTTTGAATTACCTCTTATTATTCTTTAGTGACCTTGAAGCTTTCAAGATCTTCTAAGTCAATACTATTAGATTCCTTGTCTTTGTCCTTTCACTTCTTCTTAAGTCTCAAAATTGAATCTGGACCCTTCCTGATTACAACCCAGGCTTGGAAGTCATTTGATTGGACAAAAATTTTGAACCTATTTTTCCAGTAAGAGTAATGTTTCCCATTAAAGTATGGTGGTCTTATGGAGAAATGACCACCCTGGAGAAGAGCACCGGGTATTTGATAATTTACCATTTGATCTTTTCTAACTTACGGTTAAGCAATGCAGTTGGTGAGACCATTCTTTGATACCAATTGAAATTCAAGAGGGAAGTGAATTGAAATTTTCTTCTGTGAGCTAACTACTAACTCTTCAAAGTCCACTCGCCTACAGATCAGAACACTTCACAAATAAATAAAATTTAGAACAGTCAATTAAGTAAATAACAAAATATAAAGTAAACACAAATATTTATCTTGGTTCGGCACACCAATGTAATGGCTACGTCCAATCCCCTTGGGTTTCAAAGTTTCCTTAGATCATTGAAAGTTTTATTTGAGTACAATGATAAGAAATAAGCTCTGAAGACTTATTTGCACTTCAGATCTTGTGACACAGCTTCAGTTGATATTACAAAGTTGACTCGATTCTACTCTTATATAACAATTGTAAACTAAAGTTACAGAGCTTTGTAAGACTAAGAATGAGACACTTTTAATTTTCTCCTTCTAGTTGCATGAAAAGTGTTTGTCTTCGGTATTCATCTTTTAAAGTCTTTGGCTGCTACTCTTCATAAGGAAACCCAAGAGATTACTTCTCAATCAAATATTTAAATTGATTCCTTGATTATGGAATATAGCTCTATGATATGTCCATTTATGGCTTTGGATCATGTCCATATTAGATATGTCCGTGATCTATTTTTCTTTTTGATTTTGTACAGATTCATTTCTTTCCAAATGTTCTCGTGATCTTTTCTTCCTGATTAATGTGGTCTTCCTTGATTTTAGGATTGTGATCTTTCTTCTATTTCTATGATATTTGATTGATCTGCTTGCCATATTCTTGAATTATTTTTCCATTCCATTTGCCATGCCGTGATCTTCCATACCCTCTAATGATTTTCCGTGACATTTGTAACTGAGATTCTCCTTTTATTTGTTCTTATTGTTATTGATTTTCCTTGGATACCGTGGATGTCCTTCCATTCTTTATGTCCTATTTTTTGAGATGACTTCATTTATCTTCCCACTATTAGAAGCTGCAAGGATACACTTGTTAGTTTGTCATTATTAAAACATAAACTTAGGAGTCTAACACTACCTACCTGAGAACCTTCTTTATTACCATGAAAACCACCCCTACGACCATGCGTACCACCTCTAGCTGAGGGATGAACTACTCTAATAAGGGGAACACTCTGAGATGAAGCAACAATTTCCCCACGACCAAGGAACTCTCATGAATAATGAGCACAAGCACCATAACTATAACATGTACCATGAATTACACCAGAACCAGACAATCTGGCTTTCTTGGAGTGGCCACAACGACTGGAAAAACTATAAGATGAAACCTTTAAAGACTGGCCACCACCCTTTCCAGCGAGATACTAGAGGTAGATTGACCTCGGTTAGTTATTTAAAGAGTTGCCTGGACTGGTCGTCTGGGATGACTTTGAGACTAATACAACGACCGCGAAGGATATTTTCTATGAGTATAGCTACCTCTGAATTGGGAACTACTACGACTCCTACTGAAACTTCCCTGATAATAAAGCCTTTTATCACTGCCTCCACAAGCCTTATGATATATCTCCTCCATCACCTAAGCGTGGTGTATCACCTCTACAAAATACCTACCTGCAACAACTTAACTCTGAGTAGACGTTCGAAGGGAAAGTCTCAACCTTTAACAAAGAAATGAACCCTCTCATACTCAAAAATCAGATAGAAATAGCATTCCTAGCCAACTTATGAGAACGAGCCTAATACTTCATAACAAACATAGAGCCCTACTCCAATCTAAAAAACTAACCTCTAAGATGATCCCTATGGCTGCGAGGCATATAGTTTTCCAAGAACATCTTAAAGAATTGAGTCTATGCCAAAGGAGAAGATCCAGCTGGTCTAGAATCTATATACCCTCCCCAATAATGTCGATCAACCAAGTCCAACTGAAATATAATGTAATCCACACCACAAATCTTAACAAGGCCCAAATTATGAATCCTATCCTCACAAGTAATCAAAAACGCATATGCATCCTTTCTTGGAGGTCCAGAAAACCAAAGAAAATTCAATCTCAAGAATCTACACAACATCTTCTACTTCTAGGCAAACATAGCAGGTTGGGAAACAACTGGCAGAGCAACTATGGCTGAGCAACTGTCGGGCAGGAGAGGCCTAAACTCTGGGAGCCGCAGCTACAGGATGCTCCCCGCCTCATTACCACTTTGATATGAAACACCCAAAAGCTTAACCAAAGAATCTCTAAGCATTAAATAAGAAATAAACCTTGGTGGAGCCTGGGTTGGTCCCTGGCCCACTGCTGGTTGGGGCGGAAGAACCATTGGATTAGAAATAGGAATAGGATTTGATGAAGCCCTCTCTCCTGGTCCCTAGCTGGGGATAGATTTCTGGGCTATCCACAACCTCTGGGTCATCCATAAATAAGGGTAGGATCCCTAGCCTCAGTCACGGCACCATCATCTTATGTAGGGTAGCACGTGTTCTAGCTGTTTACAAGAGAGTAAAATCAAAGGAATGTTCTATAAACCAACTCAAAATCTAGTACAAAATGATGTCCCATAGCCTCCCAAAGATAGGAAATAGACATCATAATTCTGATCTGCAAGACTCTACTAGACACTTGCTCTTGCACCAACAATACCGGTGAAACCTAGGCTCTGATACCAATTCGTCATGACCCAATTTATGAGTCATGACAGAACCTATTCAATTCCGCGAGTAGGTAAGACAAACCATAACCCAGAGCTAAACACAATGGGTTAACTTGGTACAAAATTCCCCAAAAGGCAAAAAACCACAAATACAAATTGTAAATAAATAAGGTATTAGAATAGATAAAAGATAGTCAATACATAAATACCATCCCATGACCTGGTAGAGCCAGTACAAGAGCATCTACAATACAACCCAAGTATCTAAAATTGTCAATACTATCTGCCTTAAAACTAAAGGCTAGACATAAGTACGATAAAAGAAAATAGGTGACTCTAATTCCAAGAGCTCACCCTATCTCTGAAAATGATCACAGTATGAACATCGATCAATGATGGAAACTAGTACTTGGATCTTAACCAAAAAGGTATAAAAGAGTAGTATAAGTATCAAAATCATGGGTACTCTGTAGGCATCATCGTCTGACTTAGCTAAATCATGATATAAGTATGATAAAATGCAAGATAACATAACTAAGTCAAGGTAAAGACAAACCTAAATCAACTCCAATATCATGATTCATGAATAAGTAAATAAACAAGAATAAAAACGTAAATAAAAACCATCAACACATGCAATCAAAACTACACAATTGGCCCCCATAATCCAATTAGTTCAAAAGATTAAATAACTCATTACAAGCCCTCATAAGCCTGAAAGGTACAAACAACATAGAATAACCCACCACCATTGTTTTCCAACTCTCATGATACCACTAACATCCATCCATGCCATGCTACGCTATAACCATCAATTGTTCATTAGCCATTATTTATCAATTAATCAACACTTATCAACTAACCATCTTTTATCAACTAATCATCCTATATCGACAAATAATAATTCATTAACTAATTATCATATATAAGCTAATCCTCATATATTGACTAATAATCATTTGTAAAATAATAATTACTTATCAACAAATCCTAGTATCACTAGAATCCATTTATATTATGCTACCTTATAATCATTTCCTCATTTTCAAACTTATCTAGAATCACTAATGTCAATCTCACACCCCAATATCGTCATATCATAATAAATATATCATCATTGTTTACTGTGTATAACCAGACATAAACCAATAAGTATAATCAATAATGTCATCATAAATATCATCATTGCTATCATCCTTGTTATCATCACTAATATCATCATCAACATCATGGCCATCCTCCAGACTTGCACCGGATATTAATAATTGATGTCATCATTATTTTTTGAACTTAAATCAGTATTTTTATAATTCATAGCATAATTATTATCCAAACTTATACCTGTAACCATATCACTATTACCGTGATCGATAGCATAATCATTAGCAATTTAGCATGATCACTAACTTAGTCAAAAGCGTGATCCCTAGCATAATTACCAATGTAGTAAATACACACGATCTTTAACATAATCAATAGCATAATTGCTAATATAGTCAAAAAGCATGGTCATTAATATAATCAATAGCATCATCGCTAACATGATAAATAAGCATGCTCTTTAGTATAATGAATATTATAATAATCACTAATTGTAATAAATAAGTACGCTCTTTAGTATAATCAATAGTATAATCGCTAATATAATCAATAAGCATGATCTTTAGTATAATAAATAGTATAATCCCTAATATATCAATAAGCATTCTCTTTAGTATAATCAATAGCATAATCACTAATATAATCAATAAGGATGGTCATTAACATAACCAATAACATGATCACTAGTATAGTCAATAGACATGGTCACTAGCATAATCAATAGTGTGATCACTAATATAGTCAATAGCATGATAACTAACATAATCCATAAGTATTGTCAATAGCATAGTCAATAATTTAGCAATAGTGTAATCAATAGCTTATTCATAGCATAATCAATAGCTTATCCATAACATAATAAATAGCTTATCCATAGAATAGTCAATAGCTTAATCATAGAGTAATCAACAACTTATCATAGTATAATAAATAGCTTATTCATAGCATAACTAATAGCTTATTCATGGAATAATTAATAGCTTATTCATAGCATAATCAATAGATTAATCATAGCATAATCAATAGCTTATTCTTAACATAATCAATCGCTTATTCATTGCACAATCCATAGCATAATCGCTAATATAATCAATAAACATGATCTCTAGCATGAATAATAGTGTAATCACAAATATACCAATAAGCATGATCACTAGTGTAGTTAATAGATTATTTAATGGCCCAAGCGGTAGCCCAATCAGTGTTATAATAATAGTCCAATGAATAAGTCCATAAACATTACTCCCAAAGTCAACCCATCATAAACACCAAGTACCAAGATATCTCAATAAAAATTTCCTAAATGTACACAAGCATATAAAAGAGGTCTTCAATAACTAACACAAGTCTGGGCCTAAGGTTGGTCAAAGAGGTCTCTTCTAAATCCCTGAAATCCTTTACTAAGTAATGTCTGCCCCAGACTAGTCTAAGGTATCTAAATCCACTATTAGATATTGAATAAGCCACAACTAGACCTAGGATAGAAATTCCCCCCAATAGAGAACAACTAAGTTAATTCCTACTAAGATAATGACAATTAGGGTAAATTTTACCATAAATTTAACTAACTAAGGCAATCTCCTCATTGATTGGGTAACTAAGGTATTTTTTTCCTAAAAAAGAAACACAAGGTCAACTTCATATGACTAACTAGGATAATTATGCCCAAAGCCGATATCCAAAGTAGCCTAAATGGTTCAACTAACCCAAGTACTAAAATTGTAAGACCCAACAAAATCCTAAGCCTGATTCAGTCCTTTAAAGCTTGTTAAGGGGTCCTAGACTTAGAAAATTTAAGCGAAGTATTTATGCTTAGAGTTATTTTAGCCTGCATAGTTGGTGATCTTATTTTACGACCCTTATGACCATTAAATATCGATCTTTAAGTTACTTCATGATCAGGAATGTCAGTAGGTGTTCTTAAATGAGTTTTGAATTTTTTGGACATCGTTTGAGGCACGTTTGGGAGTCCAAACAAGTGTACCAATACGATATCAACGTGCCATAGTGCCTATTACATTAATAAATATTTTCACCCAGCCCCCAGTGCAATTTTTAGTGAACCAACATAGACTTGACGCGATGCATCAGCCAAAAAGTCAACCCTATCAATATAATGCATCAATCTGTGCATTACTAAGTCAGTTTTTAGTAATTATGATTCCGCATCCTTAGGGGTATTTGGGTCTTTTCCTATGACTATTCAGCCCTAAAAATATGAAATTCAGCTCTCCTTAAGCAAATTACACTCATTCTCTCTCAAATTACTCAAGAACAAACCCTAGGGCTTTTAATTCAAGATTCAAATCTCAAGAATTTCATCATCAATCTTCAAGGATTCAAGCATTAAGATATGTGGAGTGTTCATCCAAAGGTTCCTTCCATTCTTAGAGTCCAAGCAACTCTTTTAAAACTTCAAGTAGATTGATTTGATGAATTTTATGATTGAATTTGATTGTGTTCAAGACTATGATGTTATTAGGGTTAGAATCCATAAATAATTTACAAATTCATGAGAAATAAATTGAATGTGTGGGTTATTGTATGGGTTCATGTTAAAAACCCCTTTGAACTATATATTGGGGTTATGATTATGATGCTTGCATGTTAAATTACAGTCATGTGCATAAATTATGCTTTTTAAGTGATTGATGAATTGTTCATATGGGTTGACTAGTGTAACCATATCATGCTAGTCTGTATGTAATTTTATGTCATGCAATTGTTTGGCAAAATACCTCAATGAATGATTTGTGATTAAGAAATTTATTATCATGTTTCAAGATTGTCCTATGTCTTATAATTTATGCTATCGAGTCCTGGGGGTATTTAATACTCGATAATTTAGCTATTCACCTAGAGCTACAGTAGTTATAGAACAGTCTTAATAGTTTTATGAACAAAAGTACTCAGTAATCAGTCACAATCTCAGTTCAGTATTCAGTTCAGAACTCAGTGAACTCAGTCAGTTAACAGAACTTAGTAGTAATTTGTCAGTTAGTGGAACCTAGTGAACTCAGTTTAGTTTAGTTAGACAGTGTGATCAGTAACAGCTAAATCAAGTCTAGTACTATCAAAGAATCAGTTCAGTGTCTATTCAGTTGGGAGTAGGATTAAGCACCGAGTGAGAGCAGGGATGGCGACTTTTACCGTTAGGTAGAAAGAGTTGTTAGTAGTAATCCCTATACTTTAAAACTGTGTAGACAGCACAGGATGAGGTTTCACCCGTTAGACTAGGCTTGACTACCTCCTAGGGGTCACCCATCAGATTAGGTTTGGCTTCACCCAGGTGTCACCCATCAGTTAGGCTTGGTATCTTGGTTTTTATAGTGTTAGTACCCATGGCACGATATTAGCACCCTTTTAACTGGGGTTACAAGATGGACCCCATCAGTTCAGAGTTTAAATTTAGGGTATGTTGGTTAGATGATTACCTCCCACAGTTTCAGTTTCAGTCACAGTATAGAACTCAGTTCTATTCTACAGAATCAAGACTGTTAGATACAGTCGCCTTGCTCAGTATAGAACTTAGATCAATTTTATAGATTTATGACTGTCAGATATAGTCACTCTGATTAGTATAGAACTCACATCAATTCTATAAATTAGGAGTACTATTAGATACAGACACTCAGTTATATGTTATACAGTATCAGTAACTCAGATATCAGTGAATCAATAATCCAGAACTCGATATCCAGTGTTATCATGACCCCAGTTATAGTTTATGTATTAATGCATGTACTCTTATTCAGTTATGTTTATGTACTCAGCCAGTTATTGTTCATGCATATGAACCCATGCATATCAGCCTACCTCACTTAGCATACCAGTACATTCAAAGTACTGATGCATACTTTTCTTTTCTACTATGACATCTTATATCATAGCTTTAGACACACGGGCTCCTGACCGCACTTAGCAGCCCAACCTATCAACAACAGACTTCGTGGTGAATCCTCATAGTTTGGGATAGAGTATTTATTTCAATATTTTAGTATAGTTTCTAGTAACCAGAGTTAGTTGGGGTTTTTTCCCATCAACTCCATAATTCAGGCAGTTAAAGGCTTGTAGACTAGAGTATTTCAGATAGCTATTTCAGTATTCAGTATTGATTTTTTTGTCAGTTATGAACCTTATGGCATTTTTAGCCTAACTTTCACATTTATACCATTTATATTGTTATTACAGTGTTATTGTTATTTAGTACTTATTGCTAGCACCGTGTAGCATCTGGGGTACAGACTCAAAGCGTTACAAACTTAGTATCAAAGCCTAAGGTTCAACAGTGTCTTAGGAAGTCTGAAAGCTGCATCAAGTAGAGTCTTGTGCATGGATGTGCGGGCGCCATATTTATGAACAAGAGGCCACAAGATGTTTTTGAAAAAGTTTCCCTTCTTTTAGTATTCATGTCGTACGAGTGAGCATAAGCTCAAATTAAAATTTTAGTCTAATCCTTTCTTTCTTCTATTACAAAACATGCCTCCCAAGAACAATGGAAAAGAATAAAAAATTAGCTAGCCCCTTAGCTTGCCCAGGCAGATCCTGTTGATGAGTATGTCTCCCATGTGGAATTCAGAGCAGCTTTCACCACCCTAGCTTATTATGTGGTAGCCCATAATGAATTTCTAACTACTATTTTGGCCAATTCAATGAATAATATTGCTACAGCCAGAATTTGAGACTTCACCCGAATGAACCCTCTTCATTTTATTGGGTCTAAGTCAGATAAGGACCCACAGGAATTCCTTGATCAGGTGTAGAAAGTCACAGACATTATGGGAGTGACTGCTAGTGAGAGTGTTGAGTTGGCTACATATCAGTTGCAGAATATGGCTTACTCATGGTTCAAGCAGTGGAAGGCAGAAAGGGTCGCATATGCAGGGCCTGTGGAATGAAAGGAGTTTGCTACTGCTTTTCTTGATAGGTTCTTCCCACTAGAGTTAAGGAAAGCTAACGTTTTGGAGTTTATAAATATGAGGAATGACAACATGACAGTACAAGAGTATTCTCTCAAGTTTTCTTAGTTAGCTAGATATGCCCTTCATGTGGTAGTAGATAGCAGATCTAAGATGCGTAAGTTTGTGTCTGGTGTGTCTAGCTGTATAGTCAAGGAGTGTAGGACCACAATGCTGATTAAAGAGATGGACATATCTAGGCTCATGGTGCATGCTCAGTAGATAGAAGAGGCTAAGAATAAAAAGAAGGGGAGGGAGAGCAAGAGAGATAGAACAGGTAGTTTCAACTTTACGCAGCCTAAGTTAGAGGGTGGTAATTTTTCTAAGTTCTACCCAAAATTTTCTGTCCCAGCACCATCCTCAGCCAGTGCTCTAGTGCTGAAATTAAGGGATAGCAATAAAGATAGGGTATCCGAGCCTAAACCCCAGGGTAGTATTAGTAGTGCTTGAACGAATCCACTTTGCCAAAAATATGGCGAAACCATCAGGGTGAGTGTAAAGCTGACAGTAGTATATGCTTCGATATGGTAATCCAGGCTATCAAATTTGAGAGTGTCAGGTAGTTCCTCAGAAAGGTATGGAGTTTCAACTATAGGGCCTATCCCATCAGTCGTCAATTCCAGTCGGTCGCCCAACTCAACATGGTGCTACTTCTAGTGCTACCAGCAGTCAATGCCCAAATAGACTCTACGCACTTCAGTTCTGACAGGATCAAGAAAGTTCTCCTGATGTTGTCACTGATACGTTACAAGTTTATTATTTACATGTTTATACTTTGCTAGATCCAGGAGATTTCTTGTTCTTTGTAACTCCGTATATAGTTGTTAACTTTAGAGTCAGTCCCAAAATACTAGCAAATCCTTTTTTAGTCTCTACCCTATTGGGTAAATCTATCATAGCCCAGCGGGTATACAAGAACTACCGGTTATGGTATATCAGAAAATTATTTCAACAGACTTTGTAGAATTAGAGATGACAGATTTTGATGTCATTTTTGGCATGGATTAACTTAACTCATGGTATGCCTCAGTTGACTATAGAAATAGAATTAACAAATTTTAATTTTTGAATGAGCCCATCCTAGAGTAGAGGGGTAGCACTTCATTTTTTAAGGGTCAGCTTGTTTCCTACCTTATGGCAAGGAAAATGATATCTAAGGGATGTGTCTAACAAATCGTTCGAGTCCAAGACTCTAGTTTATAGACCCCAACTATCTATTCAATATCATTAGCATGTGAGTTCCCAGATATGTTTCCCAAGGATCTTCCTGGAGTTCCTACCAAGAGGGAAATTGACTTCAAAATTAACCTTCTTCTATATATTTAGGCCATTTCTATTTCTTCAAACAGAATGACTCTAATATTACTCAGAGAATTAATAGAACAGTTGAAGGATCTCTTAGATAAGGGATTCATTAGACCCAGTGTTTTCCCTTGGGGTGCACTAGTTCTATTTGTGCATAAGAAAGATGGTTCTCTCATAATGTGTATAGACTATCGTTAGCTAAATAAAGTCATGGTAAAAAATAAGTATCCACTTCCCATAATTGATTATTTGTTCGACCAACTTCAGAGTGCCAGTTACTTTTCTTAGATAGACCTCAGATCAGACTATCATCAGCTCAGAGTTAGAAAATATGACATCTTGAAAACAATATTCAGAACTCAGTATGGTGACTTAGAATTCTTAGTCACGCTATTTGGTCTTACCAATGCCCCAACAGCTTTTATAGACTTGATGAATCATTTGTTCAAGTAGTACTTGGACATGTTCGTCATTGTCTTCATTGATGATATCTTTGTGTACTCCCGCAGTTAATATGATCATGCAGATTATCTCAAAATAGTGTTACGGACTCTCAAAACCATCAGTTGTTCGCCAAATTCAGTAAGTGAAAATTTTGGCTAAGGTCAGGAGCTTTCCTCGTCTATATCATTTTTAGTAATATCATTAGAGTTGATCACCAAAAGACTGAAATAGTGATAAACTGGCCCAGACCTATCTCTCCATTAGATATGAGGAGTTTCTTAGTCTTGGCCGACTATTATCGATGGTTTGTTGATGGATTTTTGTCTTTTGTATCTCCTATGTTCTCTCAGAAGAAAGTCAAATTCCAGTGGTTAAATTCTTGTGAGAAGAGTTTTCAGGAGTTGAAGACTCGACTCACTACAACCACAGTTTTAACTTTACCAGATAGTTCAGACGGATTTATAATATATTGTGATGCTTCTAGAGTTAGTTTGGTTTGTATTTTATGCAGAGAGGTAAGGTCATATCCTATTCCTCTAGATAGCTTAAGCCCCACAAAAAGAAATATCCCACTCATGATCTTGAGTTAGCAGCAATAGTGTTTGCTGTAAAGATTTGGAGATATTATTTGTATGGAGTGCACGTGGATATGTTCACTAACCATAAGAGCTTGTCATACGTATTTTCTCAAAATGATCTAAACCTTCATCAGAGAACGTGGTTGGAGTTGTTGAAAGACTACGACATGAGTGTCCTATATCACCCGATCAAGGTCAATGTGGTGGCTGATGCTCGTAGTAGGATGTATATAGGTAGTTTTTCTCACGTGGAAGATAATAAGGAGATATTAGCTCAGGAAGTGCATTAGCTTGCCCGACTAGGTGTTCACTTAGTCGATTTAGCAGAAGGTAGAGTATGGGTGTAGAGTAGTTCAGAATCATCTCTGTTTCTGAGGTGAAGGAAAAGTTAGATAGGGATCCCAGTCTAGTTAAGTTGAAAGAATCAGTCAGAGATCAGAAAGTTAAGGTTTTCTCCCAAGGAGGAGATGGTGTGTTGCATTGCCAGGTTTGGCTATATGTGCCAGGTGTGGACCACTTGAGGCAATGGATTCCTACAAAAGCACATGGTGCACGCTACTCGATTCACCCAATGGCCACTAAGATGTATTATGACTTGCAGGAAGTCTATTGGTGGAGTAAGATGAAGAGAGCTATTGTAGAGTTTTTGGCTAAGTGCTCAACATATCAGCAGATCCTGATCGAGCATCATAAGACTAGTGGGTCCCTGCAAGAGTTCAGTATTCCCACATGGAAATAGGATAAAGTGTATATGGATTTTGTGATGGGTTTGCCCTAGACTTGTTGGCAGCATGATTTAGTTTGGGTCATTGTAGACAGAATGACCAAATTAGATCAATTCTTACCAGTCCATTCCTCTTATTCAATCGAGGATTATGACAAGCTCTATGTTAGAGAGTTGGTCAGATTGCATGGAGTTCCCTCATCCATCATTTCAGAAAGAGGTATGTAGTTCACTTCTCATTTCTGGAAAGCCTTTCATAAGGGTCTTGGTACCCTAGTTCACCTCAGTATAACCTTTCACCCTCAGATAGATGGTCAAACAGAAAGGACAATCCAGACTCTAGAAGATATATTAAGGGCATGTACCATTGACTTTAATGGTAGTTGGGAAGACCATTTGCCACTGAGTTTGCATATAATAATAGTTACCATTCTAGTATTCAAATGGCTCCGTTTGAGTCGCTCCGTGAGAGGAGATGTAGATCTCCCATTGGTTGGTTTGAAGTGGCTGAGCAATAGTGGTAGGGCCTGACTTGGTATTTGATATCTTAGAAAAAGTTTAGTTGATCAGGGAGAGGTTAAAGACAACTCAGAATCGACAAAAATCGGACACGGATATACAAAGAAAAGATCTTGAGTTCGAGATTGGTGAATATGTATATTTGAAGATCTCTCCTATGAAAGGAATGAAGAGGTTTGGCAAGAAGGGGAAGCTTAGTTCCTGATATGTCGGTCCTTACCGAATTCTCAGTTGTTTCGGAAAGGTAGCTTACATGATTGAGTTGCCTTCAGACATAGCTTCAGTGCACCCAGTGTTTTATGTCTCCTTGCTAAATAAATGCATAGGTGACCAACAGTTGTAGTCCCTATAGAGGGCATAGATTTTTAGAACAATCTCTCTTATGAAGAGGTTCCAGTCGAAATCTTTGATTATTAGATTTGCAGACTTAGGAACGAAGAAGTCCCTCTAGTCAAAGTTTTTTGGCGGAATCAGTTCATTGAGGGAGCTACAAGGGAAGCAGAAGCAGATATGCGGACAAAGTATCCTTACCTCTTCTCTGTAAACTCAAACTTAGCTCAAGGTAACAGTTTTCCATAACTTTACTTAGTTTCTTATTCAGATGTAGTTACCTACTTGGTATTAAGTAACGTTGCATACTCAGTCATGCATTGATTAATCAATTTAGTCATGTACTTATGCTTACTATATGTATGTTCAGTATACAAACTCAGCTTATTAGTAATATAAGTTAAAAAATCATGCATCAGTTATGCATGTTCAGTATGATTACTTAGTATATCAGTAGTCTCAGCCATGAAATCATGCTTCAGTTGTGCATGTCCAGTATGTAGTTTCACTCTATCAATTCTCCCATCTTAGTCAGTCTTATTCAAGGACAAATGTTCCCAAGGGGGAGATATTGTAAGACCCTAGAAAATCCTAAGCTTGATTCAGTCCTTTAAAGCTTATTAAGGAAACTTTTAGCTAAGTATTCATGCTTAGAGTTATTTTAGCCTGTATAGTTGGCAGTCTTATTTTGCGACCCTTACGACCATTAAATATCGATTTTTAAGTTGCTTCATGATCAGGAATGTTAGTAGGTGTTCTCAGATGAGTTTTGGATTTTTTGGACATCATTTGAGGCATGTTTGAGAGTCCAAACTAGTGTATCGATGTGATCTCAACGCATCAAATTGCCTATCACATTGATGAATATTTTCCCCTAGCCCTCAGTGTAATTTCCAATGAACTGACACGGACACGATATAGCGCATCGGCCATAGCATCAACCCCATCAACGCGAAGCGTCGATCTGCGATCACTAAGTCAATTTTCAGTCATTAAGATTCCACATATTTAGGGGTATTTTGGTCTTTTTCCCATGACTATTCAGCACCAAAACATGAAATTTAGCTCCTCTTAAGCAAATTACACTCATTCTCTCTTAAATTACTTAAAAACAAACCCTAGGGGTTTCCCTTCAAGATTCAAATCTCAAGTATTTCACCATCAATCTTCAAGGATTCAAGTATTAAGGTATGTGAAGTGTTCATCCAAGGGTTTTTTCCACCCTTGAAGTCCAAGCAACTCTTTTATCAGTTATACAGTATCACTAACTTAGATATCAGTGAATCAGTAATCCTGAACTCAGTATCCAGTGTTATCAACCCTAGTTACAGTTTATGTATTCATGCATGTACTTTTATTTAGTTATGTTCATGTACTCAGCCAGTTATTGTTCATGCATATGAACACATTCATATCATCCTACCTCACTTAGCATACCAGTACATTCAAAGTACTGATGCATACTTTTCTTTTGCGCTATGATGTCTTCTATAATAGGTTTAGATGCATGGGCTCTTGACCGTACTTAGCAGCCCAGCCTATCAGTAGCAGACTTATTACCGAGTCCTCATAGTTCGAAGACAAAGTATTATTTCAGTATTTTAGTACAGTTTTCAGTAGTCGAAGTTAGTTGGGGGCTTGTCCCATCAACTCCATAATTCAGGTAGTTAAGGCTTTTGAACTAAAGTATTTTAAATAGTTATTTCAGTATTCAGTATTGATTTATTTTGTCAGTTATGAACCTTATGGAATTTTTAGCCTAACTTTCGCATTTATACCAATTATATTATTATTACAGTGTTATTATTATTCAGTGCTCACAGCAAGTACCAGTTATGGGTTAGCTGGTGGTCCTTTGGGGTCACTAGCACCGTATAGCATCTGGGGTATAAACTTAGGGCATTACAAACTTGGTATAAGAGCCTAAGGTTCAACAGAGTCATAAGAAGTATGAAAGTTGCATCAAGTAGAGTCTTGTGCATCGGTGTGTGGCACGCTATACTTATGAATAGACGGCTACGAGATATTTTAGGAAACGTTTCCCTTTTTTCAATATTCATGTCGTGTAAGTGAGTATAAGCTAAAATTAAACTTCATGTATAATCCTTTCTAACTTTCATTACAAAATATTCCTCCCAAGAAGAATGAAAGAAGAATAGGAAATCAGCCAGCCCCACAGCCCGCCAGGCAGATCTTCTGGATGGGTATGTCTTCCATGCAGAATTCAGTGTAGTTTTCACCACCTTAGCTTATTCTGTGGTAGCCCAAAATAAATGCCCAGCTGCCATTTTGGCCAATCCAGTGGCCAATACTGTTGCAACCAGGATTCGAGACTTCACCCGAATGAACCCTACATCTTTTACTGGGTCTAAGTCAAATGAGGACCCACAAGAATTCCTTGATCAGGTGCAGAAAGTCACAGACATTATGGGAGTGACTGATAGAGAGAGTGCTGAGTTGGCTACATGTTAGTTGTAAGATATGGCTCACTAATAGTTCAAGCAGTGGAAGGCACAAAGGGCTGCAGATTCAGGGCCCATGGAATGGAAGGAGTTTGCTACCGCTTTTTTTGATAGGTTCTTCCCACTGGAGTTTAGGGAAGCTAAGGTTTTGGAGTTTATAAATCCAAGGCTGGGAAACATGACAGTACAAGACTATTCTCTTAATTTTACTCAGTTAGTCAGATATGACCCTCATGTGGTAACAGATCGTAGATCTAAGATGAGTAAGTTTGTGTCTAGTATGTGTAGAAGTGTTGTCAAGGAGTGTAGGACCACAAAACTGATTAAGGAGATAGATATATCCAGGCTCATGGTCTATGCTCAGCAGATAGAGGAGGCTAAGAATAAATAGTAGGAGAGGGAGAACAAGAGAACTAGAACAAGTAGTTTCAACTTCACCCAGCCTAAGTTAGAGAGTTGTAATCATTCTTAGTTCTGCCTAAAATCTTTAGTCCCAGCTTCATCCTTAGCCAGTGCTCCATTTTCAAAATTCAGGGATGGCAATAGAGATAGGGCATCAAGCCCTAAACCTCAGGATCATGTTAGTAGTGCCCAAACAAATCCTCTTTGACAGAAATATGGCAGAAACCATAAGGGCGAGTGTAGAGCTGATAGTGGTGTGTGATTCAAGTGTGGAAAAGCTAAGCCATCATATTTAGAAGTGTCGAGTAGTTGCTCAGAAAGGTTGGGAGTTACGCCAACAGGACCAGTCCCATTAGTTGCCAGTTCAAGTCGATCGCCACACTTAGCAGGGTGCTTCTTCCAGTGCTACCAGCGGGTAACGCACAAACAAACTCTATGTACTTTAGTCTCGATTGGATCATGAAAGTTCTCATGATGTGGTCATCGGTACGTTACAAGTTTATCATTTATATGTTTATGCTTTGCTAGATCCAGGAGCTTCCTTGTCCTTTATAACTCCATTTATAGTTGTTGACTTCGGTGTCAGTCCTGAAATCCTAGAAGAGCCCTTTTTACTCTCTACCCCAGTGGATAAATCTATCATAGCTCAACGGGTATATAGGAACTATTTGATTACGATATCTCAGAAAATTACTTTAATAGATTTAGTAGAATTGGAGATGATAAATTTTGATGTTATTCTCGGCATGGATTGGCCTTAATCATGCGATGCCTTAGTTGACTGTAGAAATAGAATTATCTAATTTCAGTTTTCGAATGAGCCTGTCCTAGAGTGGAAGGGTAGTACTTCAGCATTTAGGGGTCATCTTGTTTCCTACCTTAGGGAAAGGAAAATAATATCTAAGGGATGTGTCTACCATCTCGTTCAAGTCCAAGTTTCTAGTTCAGAAACCCCTACTCTTAAGTTAGTATTAGTAGCATGTGAGTTCCCAAATATGTTTCCCAAAAATCTTCTCGGAGTTCCTCCCGAGAGGGAAATTAACCTCGAAATTTACCTTCTTCTAGATACTCACCTTATTTCTATTCCTTCATATAGAATGACTCTAGTAGAACTCAGATAATTAAAAGAACAGTTGAAGGATCTCTTAGATAAGGGATTCATCAGACCTAACATACCTTTTCGAGTGCACTAGTTCTATTCGTGCGTAAGAAAAATAGTTCTCTCAGAATGTGTATAGACTACTATTAGTTAAATAACGTTATGGAAAAAAACAAGTATCCACTTCCCAGAATTGATGACTTATTCAACCAACTTCAGGGTTCCAGTTAATTTTCTAAAATAGACCTCAGATCAGGCTATCATCAGCTTAGAGTCAGAAAATATGACATCTCAAAAATAGCCTTCAAAACTCGGTATAGTCACTTTAAATTTTTAGTCATGTCATTTGGTCTTACCAATGCCCTAGCATCTTTCATGGACTTGATGAATCATGTAATCAAGCAATACTTGGACATGTTCATCATAGTCTTCATTGATGACATCCTTTTCTACTCCCACAGTGAACATGATCATGAAGAACATCTTAGAATAGTGTTACAGACTCTCAAAAACCATCAGTTTTTAGCAAAATTTAGTAACTGTGAATTTTGGCTAAGGTCAGTAGATTTTCTCGGCCCTATCATTTTTGATAATGGCATTAGAGTTGATCCCCAAAAGACTGAAGCAGTGAGAAACTGGCCTAGACCTATCTCTCTATCAAATATCAAGAGTTTCTTGGTCTTAGTCGACTATTACCAATGATTTGTTGAGGGATTTTTGTCTATTGCATCTTCTGTGTCCCTATAGACTCAGAGCAAAGTCAAATTCTAGTGGTTAGATTCTTGTGAGAAGAGTTCTCAGGAGTTAAAGACTCAACTCACTATAGACCCAGTTTTGACTTTACCAGATGGTTCAAATGGATTTGTGGTATATTGTAATGCTTCTAGAGTTGGTTTGGGTTGTGTTTTGATGTAGATAGGTAAGGTCATAGCCTATGCCTCTAGAAAGCTTAAGCCCCATGAAAAGAACTATCCCACTCATTATCTTAAGTTAGCAGTAGTAGTGTTTGTCGTAAAGATTTGGAGGCATTATTTGTATGGAGTGCATGTGGATGTGTTCACTGACCATAAGAGCCTACAATACATATTTTCTTAGAAAGATCTAAACCTCTATCAGAGAAGGTGGTTAGAGTTGTTAAAAGACTACGACATAAGTGTCCTGTATCACTTGGGCAAGGCGAATAGGGTGGCTGATGCTCTCAGTAGGATGTATATGGATAGTGTTACTCATGTGGAAGATGGTAAGAAGAAGTTAGCTCAGGAATTTCATCAGCTTGCCCTACTAGGTATCTGCTTAGTCGATTCAGAAGAAGGTAGTTTATGGGTGCAGAGTAGTTAAGAATTATCTCTGGTTTCCTAGGTGAAGGAAAAGTAGGATAGGGATCGCAGTCTAGTTAAGTTGAAAGAATAAGTTAGAGATTAGAAAGTTGAGGTTTTCTCCCAAGGGAGAGATGGTGTGTTGCGTTGCCAGGGTCGGCTATGTGTGCCAGGTATGGACCACTTAAGGCAGTGGATTCTTGTAGAAGTGCATGGTGTGCACTACTCGATTCACCTAGGGGCCACTAAAATGTACTGCGACTTACAAAAATTCTATTGGTGGAGTGGGATGAAGAGATATATTGTAGATTTTGTAGCTAAGTACTCAACATGTCAGCAGGTTAAGATCGAGCATCAAAAGCCTAGTGGGTCCATGCAGGAGTTCAGAATTCCCACATAGAAATAGGAAGAAGTGAACATGGATTTTGTGACAGGTTTGCCCTATACTCGTCGACAACATAATTTATTTTGGGTCATTGTAGACAGAATAACCAAATCAACTCATTTCTTACCAATCCATACTTTTTATTCAGCCTAGGATAATGCCAGGATCTATGTTAGAGAGCTGGTCAAATTGCATGGTGTTTCCTTATCCATCATTTCAGATAGAGGCACGAAGTTCACCTCTCATTTATGGAAAGCCTTCCAAAAGGGTCTTGGTACCCAAGTTCACCTCAGTATAGCCTTTAACCCTCAGACAAATGGTCAAGCATAAAGGACCATCCAAACTCTAGAAGATATGTTAAGGGCGTGTGCCATTGACTTTAAGGGTAGTTGGGATGACCATTTGCCACTGATTGATTTTGTATATAATAACAGTTACCATTCCAGTATTCAGATAGCTTTATATGAGGCACTCTATGGGATGAGATGTATATCTCTCATTGGTTGGTTTGAAGTGGGTGAGACCGAAGTGGTAGGGCCTAACTTTGTATTTGATACCTTAGAAAAAGTTCAGTTGATCAGGGAGAGGCTTAAGACAACTCATAGCAAACAGAAATTGTACGCGGATGCACGAAGAAAAAATCTCTAGTTCGAGATTGTTGATTATGTTTATTTAAAGATATCTTCTATAAAAGGAGTGAAGAGGTTTGGCAAGAAGTGTAAGCTCAGTACCCCGCATGTTGATCCTTACCGAATTCTTAGCCGTTTTGGAATGGTAGCTCATAAGCTTGAGTTGCCTTCAGACTTAGCTTAAGGGCACCCAGTGTTTCATGTTTCCTTGCTAAAGAAATGCATAGGTGACCCAGCTGTTGTAGTCCCTATTGAGGGCATAGATGTTAAGATTCCGCATATTTAGTGGTGTTTGGGTCTTTTTCCTATGACTATTCAGCCCCAAAAATATAAAATTCAGCTCCCCTTAAGCAAATTCCACTCATTCTCTCTCAAATTACTCAAGAACAAACCCTAGGGCTTTCCATTCAAGATTCAAATCTCAAGAATTTCACCATCAATCTTCAATGATTCAAACATTAAGGTATGTGAAGTGTTCATCCAAGATTTCCTTCCACCCTTGGAGTCCAAGCAACTCTTTTAAAATTTCAAGTAGATTGATTTGATGAATTTCATGATTGAATTTATTGTGTTCATGACTATGATGTTAGTTGGGGTTAGAATCCATAAATAATTTACAAGTTCATGAGAAATAAATGGAATATGTGGGTTGTTATATGGATTCATGTTAAAAACCCCTTGCAATTGTGAGTTGGGGGTTATGATTGTGATGCTTGCATGTTATATTACAGTCATGTGCATAAATTATGCTCTTTAAATGATTGATGAATTGTTCATGTGGGTTGAGTAGTGTAACCATATCATGCTAGTATGTATATAAGTTAATTCATGCAAGTATTTTTCAAAATTCCTCAAGGAATGATTTGTGATCAAGAAATTTGTTATCATGTTTCAAGACTGTGCTATGTATTATAAGTTATGCTATCGAGTCCTGGAGGTATTCAATACCTAATAATTTAGCTATTTACCTAAAAATACAGTAGTCACAAAATAGTCTCAGTAGTGTTATGAACAGTAGTACTCAGTAATCAATCACAGTCTCAGTTCAGTATTCAATTCAGAACTCAGTGAACTCAGTCAGTTAACAGAACTCAATAGTAATCCATCTGTTAGCGAAACCCAGTGTACTCAGTTCAGTTCAGTTACATAGTACGATTAGTAATAGCTAAATCAAGTCTAGTACAGGCTAAGAATTAGTTCAATATCGATTCAGTTGGGAGTAGGATTCAACACCGAGCGAGAGCAAGGATGGTGGCTTTCCCATCAGGTACGCAGAGTTGTTAGTAGCAATTCCTGTACTCCAGAATTGCATAGCCAGCGCGGGATGATAAGTCACCTATCAGACTAGGATTGACTACCTCCTAGGGGTCACCCATCATATTAGGCTTGGCTCCGCCCAGGTGTGACCCGTTAGTTAGGCTTGGCATCCTGGTCTTTCCAGTGTTAGTACCCGTGGCACGGTATTAGCACCCTTACAACTGGGGTCACAGGTTAGACCCCATCAGTTCAGATTTAGGGTGTGTCGTTTAGATGATTACCTCCCACAATTTTTATTTTAGTCTCAGTATAGAACTCAGTTTTGTTTTATAGAATCAGGACTATCAGATACAGTCACCCAGCTAAGTATAGAACTTACATCAGTTCTACAGATTTATGATTGTCAGATACAGTCACTTAGAGTAGTATAGAACTCAGATCAATATAGTACTTAGATTTGTTTTACAGAATTAGGATTATCAGATACAGTCACTCAATTATTAGTTATACAGTAACAGTAACTCAGATATCAGTGAATTAGTAATCTAGAACTCAGTACCCAGTGTAATTATGACTCCAGTTACAGTTCATGTATTCATGCATGTACTCCCATTCAGTTATGTTCATGTACTTAGCCAGTTATTGTTCACGCATATGAACCCATGCATGTCATCCTACCTCACTTAGCATACCATTACATTCAAAGTACTAACGCATACATTTGTTTTAGGCTATGAGGTCTTATATCATAGGTTCAGATGCACGGGCTCCTGACCACACTTTACAGCCCAGCCTATCAGCAACAGACTTAGTGGTGAGTCCTCATAGTTTGAGGACTGAGTATTATTTTAGTATTTCATTAAAATTTCAATTAGTTGGAGTTAGCTGGGGGCTTGTTTCATCAACTCCATAATTCAAGCAGTTAGAGGCTTTCGGACTAGAGTATTTCAGACAGTTGTTTCATTATTTCGTATTGATTTTTTTGTCAGTTATGAACCTTATGCCATTTTCTGCCTAACTTTCGCATTTATACCAGTTATATTTTTATTACAGTGTTGTTATTATTCATTGCTCACAGCAAATACAAGTCATGGCTTAGTTCGTGGTCCTTCGAGGTCTCTAGTATCGTGTAGCATCCCGGGTACAAACTCGGGGCGTTACATAAATTTATTGCACCAACACCTAAAACTCATCCAAAATCTAACACAATATCATAAACATATGATGAATTAGCTCAATCTAACAAGGGGGAAAAACCTAGCCTACTTGGACGCCAAAAAGGCTCAAAAGATCTGCGAAATTACCGCTTTTTTCTTTTGAAAAGCTATTGCAAGATGCCATGATATCAAAATTATGTTCTATTCATCAATACAATAATAATGATATCCTTATTGCACCATTGTGCTTCGGGTATGAAAATCACCCAAAAATCCCATGTGGGTCCTATTTATAAAGAATCACATTTTCTAAATCAACCCAATGTTTCCTCATGATCAAGGATTCATTACCCTTAAATGGGTGAAATACGAGCTGATTTAGGGCTAAAATCAAGCCTCCAAGGTATAGGGATTTTGAACAATACCATGAAAAGGGTGGAATCTTACCACAAATCAAAGGATAATCACGTAAACAAGTGTTAGCAAAGATCCCAAATCACCCACAAGCATCAATCCCAAGCTTCTCCTCTCTTTTAGCATTTTGATCTCTAGATAATGAGTGAGAAATGGAAAAAATGGGTTAAAAAGGTCTATTTATACCCTTATTAGGTCATCGGGTGTCTCTATTGCAACAAGGGTATTGCGATTGCCATATATTAGGCTGATATGGTGAGTTTCTATCATGACTAGTATCACCACAATTGAGATGTGTCCTGCCAATGGAGCCACAATCACTCAACTTTGATTCACTATTAGCGATGGCACTAGGTACAACTTAGACTTAGAATTTTCCAAGTCTCCATAAACCCCTCGGGATCCATTCGAAATCCCATTTATGCAAATGGACTATGGAACCTTATAAAATTCAACGTTAAGGATGCAATGGTGTTGTCAAAATTTCCATCTGAGGTCGTTTCGACAAAAAGTGTATCTCACACCCATATTCCATTTTCCTAACTTTCTGACCAATAGGTCGAAATGAGCCTGGGTACCTCGAGACCTAAACTAAGAGTCTTCTTAGCCTAAAATCAATACTTTAAAGTGCTGGAATAGTATGAATTTGCATACAATATTTTTTTGACTAAGGTTTTTGTCTGATGGCCATTTGGAACCAATAAAAACTTTGAAACAAAGAATTGGCTCTAAAAATCAAACGAACTGCCCTATAATCGAACTGTCAGTCCCAACAAGTCATAAATTAATTGGTAAAGATATAGGAAAGTTCTAACAACAAAAATAAGTGGAAATATGGAATATAACATAAAGGGCCATTACAGAACCATCGGCTTGCCCTTACTGTAGTACTCCATTAATATCAAAACATCGAGGCTTAAAAGCAAATGGGACTTAAGGGGTTGTAATATAGTCTAAGGTTTGGGTAGGAACTATTCTTTCTAGTAATAGTGACTATCTTCTCTAAGAACTTTAATACATCACATTATACATTGAACTCTTTTCTAAATGACTAAACTTTCACCCCCATCTACCTTCACACATCTCTTTTGTTTTGCCCTATCTCTTTAAGCTAGTTCACATCTATTAAGGAAAGAGTATTCTCTACCAACATATGATTTAATTTTTCACAATTATGTATCGTATCATAACATTACTTCAAACCTCAACACATCAACTTTTTTGCACCAATAGCTACCCTTTTGGGGCTTTACTTTCACCTTTTACTTTCTCTTAACTCCTTAACCATACTAATTTTTCAAATAAAGCACTTAGGAACTTTGGATAAAATTATGGTCAATCAAAGAAGGGAAATAGGCTACATATGTGGCTACAAAAGAATAGTCTAAAGGATCAACAAGGATAACTAAGATCGTCAATATATGTAGGAAAAGAGGGTATGAACATGGCTATCAAAGAAATGCCTATATCGTCTCTTAAACCCACCATTTGTTATTTTTCTTTGCATAAACACCGGGCAAGTTCTAGCTATTACAAGTCAAGTAAGATCATTATAGAATCAACCAAGAAATAACGTTAATCATAATAGAGCCAACATCACACTAGAGTAATAAAATGAGCCTAGCTGTCTCAAGAATAATCACTTAACACAATCAACATGATTTACATTAAAAACTAACTTGCATAATGTAATCATATATAAGCACATAGAAAGAGCATCTCACTTATTACTAACATAAAAATTTAAAAATTTACTTTTAAAAATGAAAAAGGGATACTAGGTTCAAAGGGCGCCCTCTCATAAAAGAACCAAAGAGAAAACCTAAGGGGTGGAGTGAAGTGTACCTTTACTGGACTGACACCAACCAAAAATAAAAAATAAAAGCTAAAAGCAACCAAAGAGAAAATTGTTTTGCAATTTTTTCAAATTTAGCCAAAATCTAAGAACAACAACTAAGAATTAAAATCCTTTAGCAACACTTCACCCTAAACCAAGGAAGGATTCCCAACCCCACACATAAAAAAACATTTTTCCCTAAAGTACAATTCAAAATCAAGGATATAAATAATCCCTGAGACCTCTAGGCCTAGATAATAATATATTTAATCATCCATGAGGTCTGGTGGATCCCATACCCAGTCTTTTCTATGCTTCTTATCTTGGGATTTCGGTAATCAGACTTTGCATCAACCTGTGACACAACAAAAATAAAAATGTATATGAAAAAAACCAAAAATACTCAAACAAAATACCTATCTTAACTAGGGTTTCCTTCCAATAATTTTCTGATTTAGTGTCACGGCACAACCCACATTACTAAATTTCAACGATATTCCTTAATCCATTTCCTCCTAATCAGAGGCTATCTTCAAACTCTTTTTTAACCTCTTGACTGTGCACTCTCTAGGTCTACACCTTTTTCAATATTATCCTTGTCAGACACTTCTTTTAGCTTTTTATCTTTGGGCTTAATGAATGGCTCATGCAAATTTAAGAGATACTGTAGAGAGGTCATTGGTGGTTTGCCCTCTACCCTAGACTCACCTACTTCCATAATAGTTAGCATGGACACATTATTTTAGTGTGTAGGTGTATGAGTAGTTTGTATACCTTAAAATTCAATCTCATTTTTAAAGTGCCCTCGCTAACATCAATCATTTTTCCTCTTATTGCCAATAATGGACATTCTAGTATGATTGAAGCCCGGCCATCTGCATCATAATCAAGAACAATAAAGTCATAAGAAGAATAAAGTTACCAACCTTAATGAGGATATCTTCAATGATTCCTTCGGGTTACACTCTGGTTCTATCTTCTATTTGTAGTACCATAGAACATGGCCTCGGTTTGTCTAAACCAAAAGTATTAAAAATAGATAGGGGCATCAAATTTATGCTCTCCCACAAGTAACTTAAAGAATGGACCACATTATTACCACAAATTTGTATAGGGAGGGTGAAACTCTTTGGGTCTTTCATATTCTTTGGCATCTTTCTCATCACAATTGAACTACACTCCTTAGTAAGTGTCGCTATCTCAATGTCTCCCACCTTTGTCTTATTGGTCACCATATCCTTAAAGTATTTGGTGTACTTAGGCATACCCTGTAAAATATCTAAAGATGGAGGTTAATGTGAAGTTCTCTAAATATGTCAAATAACATCTTGAAACATGCATTCTCCTTAACCTTTTTCAGCTCTTGAGGGAACGATGGTGGTGGTATTTATTGTATATATTCAATTGCCTTGGATTTTAAGTGCTAATACTTTCCCAAACTTTCAGCATCTTTAGCTACAACCTGCTTCTCCTCTACCAGCTTTAGGACTAACTCTACCTGTACCTCCTATCTTTTATTGGGAGGTCTATCAATGAGATCTTTACCACTCCTCAAGGTAGTTTCCATAACCTTCTATAGATTTTTTATATCACTAAGAAAATAACCTTGGGGTCTGGTACTCTTGCCTGAGCTGATTGCCCTAACTGTATCTCCAAATTTTTTCTGGCAAGTTATTTTTTTTTTGTAGCCATTTTTTATGGATTGTCCAGGATATTTTTCAACGTTTCTTCAATATTACTAGCCTGAATATTCTGCTGCTACTGAAACTATTGAGTCTGAAATAATTGTTGCTCTGTAAATAGTTAGGATGACTTTTCCACTTATAATTTTAGGCATTATTGTAGCTTAATTTTCTTTTTGTGCGTGGCCCAAGAAGTTCATTGACTCCAAATTTGCTCCACATGAGTCTACAAGGTGACCAATAATCCCACAAATCTCATACTAAGCTGAGTTTTGCTGGATTACATTCACCTGGGCCCGAGATTGGTTCACACCCAACATGTTGAACTTCATCATTATTTCATTTTGCAAGGCTACCAATTGAGTGGCCAAATCTGTGACACTCTCCACCTCAATCATACCTACATGATTTTTCACCGCACTCCTAGTGATATCTCCATACCAATTAGAAATACCTTGTGTAATTCGATTTAGAAGAGTATAAAGCTAATCATATGTTTTCTCCAAGCCTTGACCTCCTGCAGCTAAATTTAACAAAATTTTTATGTTATGATCAAGAGATTCAACAAAAGTATAAGCTAATACCTCACTGGTCTATTGGTGATGGGGACAATCTCAGAACCTCTCCCAAGCATGATATAAGTTCTCATCCGACTTCTACTTAAAACTTCAAATCTTACTGCGTAACCTTATAGTCTTGCCAAATGAGAAGAATTAGATGAGGAACTTCTTCGCCAAATTATCCCATATAGTAATGAAGTTTGACGATTTTATATTTAACTATTTCTTTACTTCCTCCAAAAATGAGAAGGGGTAAAGAGTGAGCCTCACGTATTCAGTAGGGATGAAAGCATTACTGATCTCTAAAAAGTTTAGTAGATAAACTTCAGAATCCTAATGTGATAGGCTTGTGAATTTTCCACTACAAAGAAACAACTGAACCATATTTTGATTAAGCTTGAATCTACTTCCAGGTTTTGATTTATGGATAGTAGAGGTAACATTGTTTGCGAGTGGGATTGCCAATTTGTGTATTTTCCTGCTGGCTGGTGGATCTTCAACCATTGATGTAGGAATAAATTCTTCTTATTGAATTTGGGGCATCTGATAGTGAAGTAATGCTTGTCTTCTCAACTGATGTAGGCGTCACTCAAGTTCAGGATATATGTCAACCCAATCCCTTTTCCTTGCCAGCTTACTTATGTTTCAGAATTGTACCTATAAATTCAAAATCTAAGCTTGAGTTGTTATCAATTAAGAAATCAAATAGCAAAGCTAAATATAAGGCAGTTTCCAATTTTCAAGTCCTCGACAAAGGGGCTAAAAACTTGTTGCGTCCTAGCACACCCGCAAGTGTACAAAGTCACCAAAGAATTGAAATGGCCCTTAAAACCCAAGTATTTATCCCACAGGGACTTTTTTCAGTAATAATCTAATTCTATTACCACAATAAAGAATAAACAAGTGCAAAAGTAACCAATAACATTTGAGATATGAAAATTGTAAGTAACCGTAAACAATTCAAATTAGAAATATATTGGAGAAAATAATAGGGTAGAATCCAGGGTTAAGGCGCTACAAAAAATCCTAATTATAAATAAAATTTCATTAGTTGAGATAATTATCTTGGTTATTGATTCACGGGGTTGATAGTATGACTATGGTCTTTCGAGCCTCCAATTGTGTATCAAACTTAGCCCCATAACTACATCGTTGAGCGGGGATGTGAAAACTATGTTAAATGTATTTATATTTCACCCAATACATGAACCAAATGGTTTTAATTAGATATATTCATATCCTAAATTCAAATACACACTTCAATCCCTTGAACATTTAAGATCCCACTCCATACATCCCACGTTCTAATATATTGTTCCTCCTTCCGGGTTCACAATAGAAATATACATTTATTCTATGGGTATAAACATCATAGAATTGTAAATACAAGGATATATATGAACAACCAATCATGATAATAAATATAAATAAACTAAAATATAGGATAAAGTATTCATGTTCTCACCCTCAACTCTAGACAAGGGTGTTTAGCCACTCATGGATTTACAATAGATCACAAGATTGAAATTCATGTAGAAAAACTAAAAGTAAAATAAATAAAATATTAATAAGCCTAAAATAATCCTCATCAAGTTTATTTACATCCCCAAAATCCATCCACAGTACAAGTCCCAAGGGTCCTATTTATAATATGAGAAAAGCTGGCCGTTTTGGTGCCTTAGGCATGCCACTCTTGTATTCTCCATGTTTAGGGGTATTGAACACCCTTAATGAGTGTTAAAACTATCTTGGAAATATTTACTTTTTTTAAGGGAATTCCACATCCTTTTCTCAAGGTCCAAGGGTGTGACACGCCCATGGCCTCAGAAATTCCAAATTTTGACATCTTGAACTCCTTTTTGCCTTTGCTTTCCTCACTTCTTGGGTATCTTTCTACTTCAATTTCAGATTTTCTAGCAACCCAAAAATGATATTAACATCATAAATGGACTAATATAACATCAAAAAAGAAGAATTAGTGCACACAACGTAATGTAATTCATCGAGATACGATAGAACAACACATAGCTTAAACTAGTAACACTAGTTTTCTCGTCTAAACATTAAGCAATCATTTTGATTCCAAACTTGTTTTGAACAAATCTTAAACATCATAAAAGTATTTTAACAATTATATGCTCATTTATATGAAGATCAACTCATTATACATGCAAGAAGTCCTCAAAACAAGGTTAATCAAGCATAGATTATGACAGTTAGGTGCTTAAATCCACCTAAGATCAATAGGTCACCTGATAGTACATGTCAAGGCGTAGATGAAATTCCCTCACATATGCTGAGGTATGTCTCCATCTTCTAGGAAATGTTGCAATGTATGTCACTCCAATATTTTGTATAGCTCCTCTTGCCTCCCCAACAACCTCTTCAATGGCTTCCTTGACTCCAAGTTAACCTCCTCACATAGTACTGTACTCTTGGGAGCTTAAAAAGAGTCCTACACATATGTCCTTGCAACCTTTAAATGATCATGGCATAGATCCCTTTGTGTCAGCCATGAATTATGCATATTAAGAGATTAATATCGATTTGGCTTGTATCATCCTTCCTTTCTTAAAAAGGATTCAAACTCGAATCCAAAATATAAAAACACATGAGGCAGATAAAAAACCAATATATCCTCAAAGCATAAGGGTTGGCATAAGGATTAACAATAATATTTCCATGACAATGGGTGTCACAACTTGATTTACGAGTAACGATGGAACCTACTAAATCCCACTAGTAGGTAAGCCAAAACCATAATTGAGAGATAACATAATTGGTTAATTCCATTACGTTCCACAATTATCATCAATATTCTATTTACCAAAATTATCACAATTTACCTGTAATTCCTCGATTCTGTACCCTGGACGCCACACGGTGCTTACAATCCTGAAGGACCACAAGCTAACCCATGATTGGTACCTGTTGTAAGCACTGAATAATAATACTAATAACATATGCAAAAATATAACTGAAATGCCATAAGGTTCTCAAAATAGTGAAAAAAATACTGAATACTGACAGTAATACTAAAAACTAAATATCTGTCTGAAATAGTCTAGTCTGAAAGCCTCTAACTATCTGAATATGGAGTTGATAGGACAAGTCCCTAACTAACTCCGATTACTGAACATACTAAACTATTGAAATGCTGAAATAATAACTCTATCCTCAAAATATGAGGACTCACCACTATAACTACTACTGATAACTTGAGATGCTAAGTACGATCAGAAGCCTGTGCGTCTGAACCTATGATATGAGATATCATAGCACAAATAAAAGAGTGTGTATTAATACTTTGAATGTACTTGTATGCTAAGTGAGGTAGGCTGATATGCATGATTTTGTATGCATGAACAATTACTGATTGAATAATATAAATGTAACTGAATGAGAGTACATGTATAACTGAAACTGTTGTAAATATTGATTATGCAATACCGTACATATACATATATATATATATATACTATATCGAAGATCATAATGAAACTAAATACTGAGTTACTAATAACTGGGAAACTGGCATCTGAGATTACTGATAATTGAGTTACTGATAACTGGGTAAGTGATATATGATATTACTGATAACTGAGTGACTGTTTCTGACAATTCTAATCCTGTAGAACTAAACTGAGTTCTATGCTGATTCTGAAACTAAAATTATAATTATGGTAGTGTTCATCTAACCGACATACCCCGATTAGTAACTGAGTTAGGGTCCAATATTTAGACCCAGTTGGAAGGGTGTTAGCACTGTACCATGGGTACTAACAATATCTATATGGATCCGCTAAAGAATCACCCTCATCTGGCAGGTGAGATATGTGTTACCCTCAACTGGCAAGTGGACACTTTATCAACCCTCAACTGGTAGGTTGATATATTCAACCTACACTGGCTACGTAGTTCTAGAACTAAGGGGATGCTACCAAAGATCACACCCTCAACTGACAGGTGAGCCCCCATCCCTAGGTTTGGTCGGTGCTAAATCTTACTCTCAAATGAATAAACACTAAACTGATCACTAGACTGTACTAGGCTTGACTGAACGGTTACTGATTGTGTTAACTGACTTAAATAGACTGAGTTCACTGAGTTCTGTAACTGACTGAGTAGTACTGTTCGCGACATTAATGAGGCTATTTTGTAGCTACTACAATTCTAGGTAAACAGCTAGATATTCGGGTATTGGATACCCCCAGGTCTCGATAGCATCAATAGAAAAACATGGAAAATCTTGAAAGCATTACATTAATTACTTATTGACCATGCATTCATTTAGACATTTTATCAAACACTTGAGAGGCATGAACGTGTACATGAATGGGACCACATGATAACATGTCATGAATTCACTCTTCAATTTACATAGGCATTCTATCAAACATTTGGGGAGCATAATTAGTGCACATGGAATTCATCAAGATATAAACATCATGGCTACAACATTCATCTTGCAAATTCAAGGGTTTAACATGAGAATCACATAATTCTGCATATATGCTAATTAATTCACTTGAAACTTGTAATGAATCTTGATTCAGAAACCAAATGTCAATACATACATGAACACAATCCAATTCAAACATGTAAATCATGAAATCAATAAACTTGTAGTTTAAAAAGGATTCTTGAACTCCAACAGTGGTAGGAAACCCAAGGATAACACCTAACATACCTTGATTGTTGATTTCTTGAAGATTGTAGGGAATTTTTTGGAACTTGATCTAGTGCTTGATAAATTAGGGTTTGTTCTTAAGAGAATTTTATGAATAATAAATGTAATTTGCCTTTTTAAGGGTTTAATTTTGTGTTTTGGCTGACTTAGGTGAGGGGAAAATGACTCAATTACCCATGGAAAGTCAGATTTTTAAATGAGAAAAAACTGCCCAGTGACGCAATACCCGACGCGCAATATTAATGGAAAATGTGACGCGTCGACATTGAGTTGGCTCACTGGAAATTGCAAATACTATTGATGCAATGGCTGATGCGTCGCACTGAGATCACGCCAACCCACTATTTCAGACATCCTATTAAGCTTCTAACGACATCCAAAAAATTTGAAACTCACCCAAGGTGACCTATTGACATCCCTGATAATGAATCAATTTGAAAATCAATATTCTCAGGTCAGAAAGATTAAATATAAAGTCATTGAAATATTGAGGCAAAAAATGAGACTAAGTGTCAATACTTAGCTAAAAATTTCTAAGTTTGGGACCTCTTTTGGCATACTCTATATGATTGAAATGATTGGGATTTTATGGGGCCTAACAATATCTACCTCTTGGGAACATTTATCCTCGAATAAGACAGACTAAGCTTAGAATACTATTAGACTGAGTTTACATACTGAACATTTACAACTAAAGCTTGATTATATGACTGAAACTATTTATAAACTGAGTTTTCATACTGAACTTACATAACTGAAGCATGATTACATGACTGAGCTAATTTTTGAATGCATGACTGTCATGAGGATAATATGCAATGGTAATTGATACCAAGTTTGTAAAGGAAATTTGAGCGTGAAACTGAATAAATCTAAAGAAGGCTATTACCTTGAGCTGAGTCTGAGTTTACGGAGAAGAGGTGAGGATACTTGATTTATATGTGTACTTCTGCTTCCCAAGTAGCTCCCTCAACGAGCTGATTTAACCAAAGAACTTTGACCAAAGGAACTTCTTTGCTCCTTAGTCTGTGAATCTGATGATCAAGGATTTCAACTGGGATTTCATCATAATAGAGACTATTCTAAACATCTATACTCTCCGTAGGGACTACAATTGCTGGGTCACCAATGAATTTCTTTAGCAAAGAGGCATGAAACACTGGGTGTACTGAAGCTAAGCCTAAAGGCATTTTAAGCTCGTAAGCTACCTTTCCAAAATGGTTGAGAATTTTGTAAGGACCGACATATCGGGGACTGAGTTTTCCCTTTTTACCATATCTCTTTACTCCCTTCATGGGAGATATTTTCAAATACACATAATCACCAATCTCAAGATCTTTTCTTCTCACATATCAATATGATTTCAGATGGCTCTACACTGTCTTAATCCTCTACCTGATCAACTGAACTTTCTTTAAGGAGTCAAACACCAACTCAAGCTCTACTACTACAGCCTCACCTACTTTGAACCAACCAATGGGAGATCTACATCTCCTCCCATAAAGCACCTCAAATGGATCCATCTGAATACTGGAATGATAGCTGGTATTATATGTGAACTCAATCAAAGGCAAGTGGTCATCCCAACTACCCTTAAGTCAATGATACATGCTTTTAACATATATTCTAGAGTCTGAATAGTCCTTTCTACTTGACCATCTATCTGAGGGTGGAAGGCTATACTGAGGTGAACTTGGGTGCCAAGACCCTTTTTGAAGGCTTTCCAAAAATAAGAGGTAAACTATGTACCTCTATCTAAAATTATGGACAATGAGACACCGTACAATCTAACCAACTCTCTAACATAGAGCTTGGCATAATCCTCATTGAGTAAAAGGTATGGATTGGTAAGAAATAGGCTAATTTCATCATCCTATCTACAATGAACCAAATCAAATTATGCTAATGACGAGTACGAAGTAAACCCATCATGAAGTTCATGTTCACTTTCTCCCACTTCCATTTGGGAATATTGAACTCCTGCATAGACCCACTAGGCTTTTGGAGCTCAATCTTAACCTGTTGACACAGAGAGAACTTAGCTACAAACTCTGCAATGTCTTTCTTCATCCCACTCCACCATTAAATCTCTCGTAAATCGCGGTACATCTTAGTGGCCCTTGGGGGAATCGAGTAATGTGCACCTTGCACTTCTATAAGAATCCATCGTCTTATGCCATCCATACATGGCACACATAGTCTACCTTGGCAACGCAAAATACCATCTCCCCTTGGGAGAAAACCTTTACTTTCTGATCTCTGACTGACTCTTTTAGCTTAACTAAATTGGGATCTCTGACCTGCTTTTCTTTCACTTCGGAAATCAAGGACGATTCTGAACTATTCTGCACCCATACACCAGCCTCACCTAAATCAACTAAATAAATACCCAACCTGGCAAGCTAATGAACTTCCTGAACTAACTTCTACTTACCATCCTCAACATGATCAACACTACCCATGGATAATCTACTAAGAGTATCAGTTACTATATTGGCCTTGCCTGGATGATACAGGACACACATGCCATAGTCTTTCAACAACTCTAACCACCTTCTCTGATGCAAGTTCAAGTCTTTCTGAGAGGATACATACTGCAAACTTTTGTGATCTGTGAACACATCAACATGAACCCCATACAAATAGTACCTCCAAATCTGTAAGGCAAACACAATAGCTACTAACTCTAGATCATGGGTGGGGTAATTCTTTTCATGGGGCTTAAGTTGTCTAGAGTCATAGGCTATGACCTTACCTCTCTGTATAAAAACACACCCCAAACCAACTCTGGAAGCATCACAATACACAACAAACCCATTTGAATCATTGGGAAAAGTCAAAACTGTGGCAGTAGTGAGTCGAGTCTTCAACTCTTGAAAATCTTCTCACAAGAATCTGACCACTGGAATTTGCTTTTCTTCTAAGTCAATCTAGACATAGGGGTTTCAATAGATGAAAATTCTTCAACAAACTATCGCTAATAGCTAGCCAAACCAAAGAAACTCCTGATATCAGACATAGAGATGGGTCTGGGTTAATTTCTTACTACTTTAGTCTTTTGAGGATCAACTCTAATGCCATCACAGAAAGTATATGACTAAGGAAAGCTACCAACCTAAGCCAAAATTCTCATTTACTAAAATTGGCAAATAACTGATGAGTTCTGAGGTTCTGTAATACTATTTTGAGGTGGTCTACATGATCATATTCACTACAGAAGTAGACAAAAATGTCATCTATAAAGACTATGATGAACATGTCCAAGTACTGCTTGAACACTATGTTCATCAAGTCCATGAAAGATGATGGGGCATTGGTAAGACCAAATGACATGACTAAAAATTTGAAGTGACCATACATAGTTCTAAAAGCTATTTTCAGAATGTCATATTCTCTGACTCTGATCTGATGATAGCCAGATCTGAGGTCTATCTTAGAAAAAGTAACTTGCACCCTGAAGTTGGTCAAATAAGTCATTAATTCTGAAAAGTGGATATTTGTTCTTTACAGTGACTTTGTTCAACAGACAGTAATTGATACACATTTTGAGAGAACCATATTTCTTACACATGAATAAAACTGGTGCGCCCCACGAGGAAATACTAGGTCTAATAAATCCCTTATCTAGAAGGTTTTTCAACTATTTTTTTAGTTTTTTGAGTTTTGCTGGAGCCATTCGATATGGCAGAATAGAGATAGGCTGAGTGTTTGGAAGTAGGTCTATTCCGAAGTCAATTTCCCTTTTGAGAAAAACTCTAGGAAGATCTTCAAGAGACACATCTAGAAATTCACATGTTACTAAAATTGACTCAAGGTTAGGGGTCTCGAAACTAGAGTCTTTAACTCAAATGAGATAATAGATACACCCCTTGGATATCATTTTTCTTGCTCTAAGGTAGGAAATAAGTTGACCCCTAAGTGCTGAAGTACTACCCCTCCATTCTAGGACAGGTTCATTTGGAAACTGAAAATAGACAACTTTGTTTCTACAATAAACTAAAGCATAGCATGAATGAAGCCAATCCATGCGGAGAATGACATCAAAATCTGTCATATCAAACTCTACTAAGTCTACTGAAGAACTTTCTGAGATACCATTACGGAATAGTTCCTGTATACCTGCCGGGTAATGATATTTTACCCACTGGGTAGAGACTGAGAAGGGATCTACTAGGATTTTGAGACTGACTCCAAAGTCAACAGCTATATAAGGAGTCACAAAGGACAAAGAAGCTCCTGGATCTAGCAAAGAATAAAATATAAATGATAAACTTGTAACGTACCAGTGACCAGATCAAAAGAACTTTCCTAATCCTGTCTGACTGAAGTGCATAGAGTCTGTTTGGGCATAGCCTACTGGTGGTACTGAAAGAGCCACCCTGCTGAGATGGACGACCGAACTGAGCTGGGGGATGATTGTACTAACCCTGCAAACTTCACTAAGGAAAATCTCTGATTCTATGACCTAGCTTGCTGTACCCAAATCATATATCGCTGTCAGCTCTGTAGACACCCAGATGGTTTTTTCCATACTTCTGGAAAAGAGGATTTGTTCAAGTACTGGTAACACTACGCTGGGAAAGCTTGTGCCCCATCCTTATTACCATTTCTGAATTTAGGCATCGGGGCACTAGCTAAGGATGGGGCTGGAACTAAAGATTTTGGGTGGAACTGAGGATGATTACCACCCTCTAACTTAAGCTGAATAAAGTTGAAGCTAACTTTTTGAGACTTCTTGTTCTCCCTCTTTTTCTCCTTTGTCTTTTTCTCTTCTATCTGCAGAGCATGGACTATCAATCTAGCGAAGTCTATCTCCTTAATTAGCATCATGGTCCTACACTCCTTGACCACATTATCAGACACACTAGATATGAACTTACTCATCTTAGATCTACTATCAGCTACCACATACTTAGCATATCTATCTAACAGAGTAAACTTGAGAGAATATTCCTTCACAGTCATGTTGCCCAGCTTTAAGTTAATGAATTCTAACACTATCTAGAAAGGCAGTAGCAAACCCCTCCCATTCTATAGGCCCTGCATCTGCGACCCTATCTGTCTTCCATTACTTAAACCATGTATGAGCCATATCCTGCAACTGATATGCAACTAACTCAGCACTCTCACTAGCAGTTACCCTCATAATATCTATGACCTTCTGTACCATGTCAAGGAATTCCTATGGGTTCTTTTCATACTTAGACCTTGAAAATAAAGGAGGGTTCATTCGGGTGAAGTCCCAAATTCTAGATGTAGCATATTGGCCACTAGGTTGGCCTGAACAACAGCTATGTGTTCATTCTAGGCTGCCATGGAATGAACTAGATTGGTGAAAGCTGCTCTGAATTCTGCATGAAAGATATACTCATCCAGGGGATCTGCCTGAACGAGCGTAGGTGCTGGCTGGTTTCCATTTTTTATTTTGTTAGTCATTTTGGGAGGGATATTTTAAAAATGGAAGGGAAATTTGGATTATATAGAGAGTTTAACTTGAGATCATGCTCCCTCGTATGACATAAATACTGAAAAAAGGGAAATTTTCCTATAAACGCCTCATAGCCTCTTATCCATAAGTGTGGCGTGCTACAAACCCATGAACAAGACTTTACTTGATGCGACTTTCAGACTCCCTAGGACTCTATTAAACCTTAGGCCCTGATACCAAGTTTATAACACCCTGAGTCTAAACCCTGAATGTCACACGGTGCTTACAATCCCAAAGGACCACAAGATAACCCATGACTGGTACCTGTTGTGAACTGAATTATAATACTAATAACATATATGGAAATATAACTGAAATTCCATAAGGTTCTAAAAATACTGAATACTGATAGTAATACTGAAAACTGAACATTTGTTTGAAATAGTCCAGTTTGAAAGCCTTTAACTATCTGAATATAGAGTTGATGGGATAAATCCCCAGCTAACTCTGAATACTGAACTACTGAAATTCTGAAACAATAACTATATCCTTGAAATATGAGGAATCACCACTATAACTGATGTTGATAACCTGAGCTGCTAAGTACGGTAAGGAGCCGTGCGTCTGAACCTATAATATGAGACATCATAGCACAAAAGAAAGAGTATGCATCAGTACTATGAATGTACCGGTATGGTAAGTGATGTAGGCTGATATACATGGGTTCATATGCATGAACAATTATTCACTGAATGATATAAATATAACTTAATGAGAGTACATAGATAACTGAAACTGCTGTAAATACTGATTATGAAATACCATGCATATACATATATATACTGTATCTAAGATCATACTAAAACTAAATACTGAGTTATTGATAACTGGGTAACTGATATCTGAGACTACTGATAACTGAGTTGCTGATAACTTGGTGACTGTTTCTGATAGTCCTGATCCTATAGAACTGAACTAAGTTCTATACTGAGACTAAAACTGAAACTGTAACTGTGGGAGAATTAATCTAACCAACATACCCCAATTAGTAACTGAGTTGGGGTCCAACCTGCGACCCTAGTTGGAAGGGTGTTAGAACCGTGCAATGGGTACTAATAATGGCTATCTGGATCCACTAAAGAACCACCCTCATCTGGAAGGTGAGATATGTGTTACCCTTAACTGGCAGGTGAACACTTTATCGACCCTCAACTTGCAGGTTGATATATTCAACCTACGCTGGCTACATAGTTCTGGAACTAACGGACTATTACTAAAGATCAAACCCTCAACAGACAGGTGAGCCCCTATTCCTAGGTTCGCTCGATGCTGAATCTTACTCCCAACTGAATAGACACCGAACTGATCACTAGACTGTACTAGGCTTGACTGAACTATTATTGATAGCGTTAACTGACTGAACTGGACTGAGTTCACTGAGTTTTATAACTGACTGAGTACTACTGTTCGTAACATTACTGAAACTACTCTATAGACACTACAATTCTAGGTAAACAACTAAATTTTTTTGTACTGAATACCCCCAGGACTCGATAGCATTAATAGTAAAACATGGCAAAATTTTGAAAGCATTATATTAATTACTTATTCACCATGCATTCATTTAGACTCAAACATTTGAGAGGCATGAACTTATACATGAATGGGACCACATGATAACATGTCATGAATTCATTCTTCAATTTACATAGGCATTCGATCAAACACTTGGGGAGCATAATTAGTGCACATGGAATTTATCAAGATATAAACATCATGACTACAATACTCATCTTGCAAATTCGAGGGTTTAATATGAGAATCACATAAGTCTACATGCACGCTAATTAATTTACTTAAAACTTTTAATGAATCTTGATTTGTAAACCAAACATTAATACATACATGGACAAAATCCAATTCAAACATGTAAATCATGAAACCAATAAACGCGTCGTTTAAAAAAAGTTCTTGAACTCCAAGGGTGGAAGGAAAGCCAAGAATGAACACCTAACATACCTTGATTGTTGATTTCTTGATGATTGTAGGGAATTTCTTGGAACTTGATCTAGAGTTTGATGAATTAGGGTTTGCTCTTGAGAGGATTTAATGAATAATGAATGTAATTTTCCCTTTTGAGGGTTTAATTTCGTATTTTGGCTTACTTGGGTGAGGGGAAAATGACTTAATTACTTTGAAAAGTCAGACTTTTAGCAAAAATTACCTAGTGATGCTATACCTGACGCGTCACATCGATAGGATAGACGCGATGGCCAACGCAGCGAGTCGAGATCGCATTGCCTTACTAGAAATTCTGAATACTGTCGATGTGATGGCTGACACATCGCACTGAGATCACGTCGACCCACTATTTTGGACATCCTATTAAGCTTCTAACGACGTTTGAAAAATTTAGAACTCACCCAAGGTGACCTATTGACATCCCTAATCATTAATCAACTTTAAAATCGACATTCTAAGGTTGAAAAGATCAAAACTAAAGTCATTGAAATATCAAGGCCAAAGATAAGACTCAGTGTTAATACTTAGCCGAAATTTTCAAAGTCTGGGGACCTCTTTTGGTATGCTATATATGACTGAAACAACTGGAATTTTGTGGGGTATTACATTGCCAACATTCCATATTAATACCATCATTTAACAACTATATCAGCAATACTCAAAATTCATATTTTATTAGCTAGCTCTTACTAACTAATCCATTTAATAACAAGATATTATATAACTTCCAGTCATCATTTAGAAACTATTCACCACATATGCGCTAATCACTATTCATTAGATAACCATCATTTCTCATCTAACATCATTTATTATCTTATCCTCATTTGCCAGCTAATGCTCAATTATCAACTAGTCATTATTTTATCACTTAAATAAAATTCACCACTAATCATCAACTACCACTAATCATCAATTATCACTAACCATCAATTATCACTAATTATTACTACTTTTGGGTTATAACCCGCATCCTCGTTCTCAATATCATACCCAACTAAATACAAGTATATATATAATAGCTATACATAAGGCATGGCCGAACTCAAACCGGTAGATGTACACATAGCCACATCAATATAATCATTCTCCGGCCTTGTCGGGCATCAATGCATCATTATAATCATTCTCTGGCATTTTCGGGTATCAATATATCATCATAATAATCCTCTGTACTTGCTAGATATCAATATAACAGCATAATCATCCTCTGGCCTTGTCGGGTATGAATATATCATCATAATATCTAGACTTAAACCGATAGTCACATCAACATAGTCGGTGAAAAAATTAATAGTATAAGTGATCATATAATCAAACACCATGATTTGAAGCATATTTACTATCATAGCTTCCCATGTAATCAATAAGCATGACTTCTACAATATTCATGGCACAATTTTTAACATCACCAATAGGGATGTTTTCTAACATGCTTACAAGCATAATTTTATAGCATGATCATAATCCTAAGCAATATTATGAGCAATAACTTTCCAAGTATATTCAATGTCAAATCATTAGCATAAAAGATAGCTTATCATTTGGATCATCGATAGTTGTCAAAGTATAAATTATGTCACATTTATAGAGGAATCCATAGCATATCCAATAGCTTACCTTAACATGATCCATAGCTCATCATAGAATAGTCAACAATATCAATTAGTCAATGAATATTACCTTAATGTCATTATCACCATAATCAATTACCAAGGTTCTTCAATATTGCCTCAAGGGCATTCTTTATGTATTCAACAAGCATATAAGGTTTTCAAGAGAACTAATCATCAATCTTGAATTAAGGTGGGTCAAAGAGCCCACTACTAAATCCCCGAAATACATTCTAAGTCAAATACTACCCTAGACTAGGCTAAGGTATCTAAATTCACTCTTAGGTGTATAGAAAGCTACAATTACCCCTACGGTAGTGTATCTTTTCAAACACAACAACTAAGCCAATTAGTAATTATGGCAACCTTCCTTAATGAAGGAACTAAGGTCAATATTACACTAAGCATTGGTGTGTAAGGCATTTTTATATAACTTGAGTAATCTAAGGCATTTTCATGTTAAACATGAGTAATGAAGTCCAATCCACCTAAGGCATAGGGAAACAAGCCAAGTGACTCTATGATGTCAAATTAGCTTAAACGTTCCAACTAACTAAAAGTATTGCATTTTATCAATCCAACACCTAAAACCCAACCAATATCTACAAAGATATCATAAGAATACGATGAAATAGCTCAATCTAACAAGGAATAAACCTAGCCTACTCGACACCGGAGAAAGCTCAATGAATTGCTAAACTACCATTTTTTCCTTCTGAGAAGCATCCTCAAGATACCAAGCTTTCGAAAACACATTCTACTCATCAACATGAGAAGAAAGATACACATATTGTACTATTGTACTTTGGGTCCAAAAATTACATCAAAACACCCATATGTGACACGACCTAAACCAGGGCCTAGTCATGTCAGGTGTCTCAAGTCCAACCAGGACTGGAGACCACCCTCATTACCCTACCTTTAACCACCCTAAACCCTATGTCGGATGAATTTCGAACATAAAATAGGATAGAACAATAATAATCTATATATAATAAAGTAAGCTTAAAACCAAAGTCAAAAACCTCAACTAACCAGCCATCCATTTTCAATCCCAATATCAATACCAATACCAATGCTAGCACTAATATAAACACCATCCATTCCCATAGTAGTTGGACAAAGCCTCTAACCAGAATCAAAGAACATCCGATTGGGACATGCCCCTGACTATAGGCAAAACCAGAACCAAAGAAATAACAATAGTGAAAATAAGTCCATAGAATAAATAGAGTCTTTCAGAGTATGGAAGGTCAGCCCTTTAATCTGTCTCAAAGATGTCCCCAAATCTAAGGAACTAAGAAAAAGGAATAGTAGTATGGCCGGTTCCAGCATCGCATGGGGACACAGTGCCCAAAGATGCTTAGTGGAGTGAGCGCTAGCATGTAACTTAGGGATAAAGGTAAAATAATGTCACCACTCAAAACCAAATTAAATAACCATATGCAATCACATGTATACATATATATTGTGCGGGGATAGGGAACAAGATTTTGGCATGCACTTAAATCCTTAACCTGGGTTGTGTAACTTAATCGTCCAAAACCACCCACAGGATATATAGGTTCAGTTCTCCCTAATGAAAGGGCCCCAGTTCATGTTAACCGCACGATTGGAGAAAAGAACCTGAGATTACTAGTATATCTCCAAAAATATAAAGTGTGACATTATGCACACGGTTACCAAGACCTCCGTCACATCAGCAAATATGAGTTTCCAGCACAGTCCCCAAGGACCCCTATCTTTCATGGCTTTGCTACTCAATCCTCTTTAAGCCCATATTAAATCAATTACACATTCACAACCATTTACCTAGGATTCTTTTAATTAGGCATTAACCAATGGTATTGTCATACCAAAATTAGCGCTTGTAAGTCCATTACCTTATGCCATATAAACCATTAAACCAAATTAGACTCCATGTTTTCCAATTAACCAAAACTGTTTATACTCAAACCATGGACACCAAGGCCTTTCTAAAACCATATGAAACTGACCAAAACTAATTCATGTTTATTCAATCATTTATGTAACACAAGATTCCAAGAATAGTCAAACTATGTGACAAACATTCTCATTGACAATTTCACAAACAAGGTTGAGGGCATGCCATTACCGAAGCCAAAATCATCAAATTTGGGGCTCAATTATGATCCCTCAGTTAAATCACCATTCCTATGCACCTACATATGGAAAACCATAATTAAAACACGGGAACATTATCAACCATGAACATCCAAAAAACCCCAACCTTAATTTCAAAACCATAACAATACCATGAAAACCATACATTAAAACATATGCCTTTAGTCAAATAACAATGAGGGAAGAGTAACATGCCTCAATTACAGAGATTCACGAAGAGAAATTGATCCTTAATCCTTTAGATGACCACCTTGAGAAACCCTAAAAAAATTTTCTTAAGAGATTTTAAGAGAGTAAAGAGGATGTTTAATATTCTAAAGCACGGAATGAATAACTAAAAAGTGTTATAGGGATGCGGGGTCTTAAGGGTTTTAAGAGGGAAATGTCCAAACTACCCCCAGCTTAAAATTATAAATAGATTGCACGGGGTTACGAGTCGGCCCCTATGACTTGTGACCACAACATACAACTCGTACCCTTAAGTTGTCACCAAGACAGTGAGTTGGTCACCTATACATTGTCCACCATAGGACTCTATGATCCCAGACATTACCAGACTGTACAACTCGTATGGTCTAGTTGTATCCAAGATAAAACCCACTAGGTTAGACACTGGACAGCATAAGACTCGACCCTACCACTCATAACCTATCCTCACGGCTCTTAGTGAGCCACTCATACTCAAATCAATGTCAAGTCACTAAGTTTTTTATTTTGTTAAGGATTATCCTAATGACCCATCACTAACCCTAGAGACTCATACCACCAAGTCATTACCAAGACCAAAAATACAACCACCATTCAGTTATCCCTAATGACTAGGGTAACCTAACTCGTATCCGTACCATATGACTCATATGGTTAAGTCATCAGCAGGACAGTGAGCTAAAAGCTTAGGAAGTTTCCAAACGCTAAAATCCAGGGTGTTTAAATCCTTTCTTACTTGGATCATTCGTCCTCGAATGATGAAACAAAGTAGTGACTAGCACGATTAAACCCCCAAACATCTCTACGCTTACCTTTAAGTCAAAATAGATTACTAAGGAATTCACAATCTATCTTTAACAAAGATAGAAAACAAAGGTGTTAAGATCAATACATACCTTAAGAATGATTTTCTGGAACGAGAAATAGGAAATACTTGAACTTCATGTCCTCTTCAGCTTTCCTTGTAGCCTCTTTCACCTTGTGTTTCCACCATAGAACCTTTACCAAAGCTACGTCCTTTGTCCATAATTCATAAACTATCCTTGATAGGTGTAGTTTACGATGGATCACCTACACACTTTCTAAACATAGAAATATGGAACACCAGGTGAATGGAGCTCAAACTAGAAGGCAAGTCTAACTTATACGCAACATCGCCTACCCTTCTCAAAACTAAGTACGAACTAATATACTGGGGACTGAGCTTCCCCTTCTTCCCAAACTGCATCACAGCCTTCATGGGAGATACCTTCAAGAGTAACCTATCCTCGACCTCAAACTCTAACCTCCTATGCCTCATATCTGCATAGGACTTCTAGCGATTTGGGCAGCCTTAATCCTATTCGAAATCACCTTCAGCTTTTTTATAGCTTGGTGAACCAAATATGGTCCAAACATCTTCGCCTCACCAACCTTGAACCACCCAATAAGAAACCTGCACCTCCTCCGATACAAGGCCTCAAGTGGACCATCCTAATGCTAGAGTGGTAGCTATTATTATACCCAAACTCTATAAGAGGTGAATCCTCAACCCAGCTACCACCATAGTCAATCATGCAAGCATGAAGCATATCTTCCAACATCTAAATAGTCTTTTCCGCTTGCCCATCTGACTGCAAGTGGAAAGCAATACTAATACTGACTTTGGTCCCCAAGACTTTATGAAAAAACTGCCAAAAGTATGATGAAAACTGCGTACCACGATCCGAGATGAAGAAATACACACTCCGTGCAACTTTACAATCTCTTAGACGTACAACCTCGCATAATTCTCTGCCAAAAAATAGTCCTTACTGGCATAGAGTGAACATACTTAGTCATCTTATCCATGATGACTCAAATCGAATCAAATTGATTATAAGATCGGGGAAGATCGGTAACAAAATCAATGTTGATCATTTAACACCTTTACACTGGAAAATCAATCTCTTGATATAACCCTTCGAACCTTATATGCTTAACTTTTACTTGTTAGTACAACATGTGCTTAACTACAAAACTAGCCACATATAGCTTCATGTTGTTTCACCAATACAACTTCTTAAGGTCATGATACATTTTCATTGATCCAGGATGGATAGAATAGCATGACTTATGCGCCTCCGCCAAGATCCTCTCTCGCAATCCATCCATATATGGAACACACAATCTCTCTTGGTACTGCAAGGTACCATCACCACTAACCTCAAAAGCCATTACTTTCTGCCCACCTACATCACCCTTGATCCTCATCAAGATAGCTAACGCTTATTTCTCCTTTACCCTATCACCTAGAGATGACTTCGCCACCGCCTATAAAAATATGCCACCATCCTCAGAGTCCAAAAGGAAAACTCTAAGGTTAGCCAAACAGTGAACATCTTTCAATAATTTTCACTTTACTCATCCATATGAGCTAGACTCCCCATGGGCAACCTGCTAAGAGCATCAACAACAACTTTAGCTTTACCTAGAAGTAGTAAAGACTCATGTCATAATCCTTGAGTAGTTTAAGCCATCTTCTTTGCCTAAGGTTCAGCTCTTTATGAGTAGACACATACTGTAGGCTCTTATGATTGAAAAAGATATCCAAATGCACTCCATACAAAAAGTGATGGCAGATTTTCAAAGATAACACCAAAGCCAATAGCTCCAAGTTATGAGTCAAATAATTCTTCTAATGCACCTTCAACTGTCTGGAAGCATAAGTCATCACCTTCCCATGCTGCATTAAGACACAACCAAGTCCCTCTCGGGTGCATCAAAATAGACCACAAACCCATCAGTGCCTTCAAACAAAGTCAAGATTGGCACCGAAGTCAACTTTTCCTTCAGCTTCTCAAAACTACCCTCATACGCATCAAGCAACAGGAACTTTATCTTCTTCTTGTTTAACTTAGTCAACAGGGCATCTATATAAGAAAAACTTTCCACAAACCTCATGTAGTAACCAGCTAAACCCAAGAATCTTCGAATATCAGTTGGAGTCATGGGTCTAGGCACTTCTTAACCACTGCAACTTTCAGCACATCCACCGTGATCCCTTCACTAGAAATGACATGACCTAGAAAAGTGACAGCATTCAACCAGAATTCACATTTCAAAAATTTGGCACATAACCGCAGATCTTTTAGGGTCTGCAAGCTAATACGGAGGTGATCAGCATGATCCACCTCACTCTTTGAGTACACCAGAATATCACCGATTAACACAATGACAAACGAATCCAAAAATAGATGAAACACTCTATTCATCAAGTACTTGAATGTCGTCGAGGCATTAGTTAACCCAAGAGACATGACCAAAAACTCAAAATGCCTATATCGAGTAATCAAGGTAGTCTTGGGAATATCCACCTCCTTAATCTTTAGCTAATTATACCCAGACCAAAGATCAATCTTGGAGAATAACTTAGCACCCTGAAGATGATCAAGCAAATCATTTATTCTTGGAAGAGAGTACTTATTCTTTACCGTTACCTTTTCCAACTGTTGGTAATCAATACATATCTGAAGGGAACTATACTTCAAACGCACAACTAAAACTTGTGCACCCTAGGAAGACACACTAGGACAGATGAAACTCTTGTCTAAAAGATTCTTTAGTTGCTCCTTAAGCTCCTTCAACTCAGCTGGAGCCATTCTATATGGGGGAATAGAAATAAGATGAGTGTCCAGAACAAGATCTATCATAAAATCAATCTCCATATCAGGAGAAACACTAGGAAGGTTATTAGGGAAGTCCTCAGGAAATTCATTCACCACCGAGATGTAAAGTGAAGAAGGACCCTCCGAGTTAGATTCTTTAACCCAGACTAGATGATAGAGACACCCATTGGAAATTAATCTCTGAACTCTAAGATATGACATGAATCTTTCCTTAGGAGCTAGGGGTCCACCCTCCCACTTAATAACTGGCTCATTAGGAATTTAAAGATGACCTTATGGGTCCAAAACTGTAAAGAATCATAGAATGAGTGTAACCAATCCATCCTAATATGACATAGAAATCAACCGTGTCTAATTCAAACAGATCCACCAAAGCCTCTCGACCACCCACAGATACCATACAACCCGTCTAGACTATCCTGGCAAGCACAGAGTTACCCACAAACTGTGACATTAAGAAATACACTCAAGATAGAAACCAAAATGTACAACCACAAATGGGGTCACATATGAAAGAGTGGGCCCCAGATCAAGTAAACAATACACATTATGGGAAAAGAGTTTCAACATACAAGTAATGACATCAGGTGATGCTTTAAACTCCTAAAAGGTAGTAAGAGCATAAAGTTGGTTCCAACTAGTACTGGGGCCAGAGCTGATGAAGAAGCAACAAAAACCTTATTTGCCCCCAGAGGCAAACTTACCAATAGGACAAGTTTTAAGTATATGCCCTGGCTAACCATAGTTGAAGCACTTGTCATTTTCTTCATCAAAGTAACCCCGATGCAACTGACCACAAAATCTGTAAGGAGGATGGGATGAAGCAGATTGGGCCCTACAAGGCTTAGATTGGGCACCCTGTGCCCTATAATTATTGACACCATAAATATGTCTTTCACCAGACGGATTAGGGTAGGGAGCACTAGCAGTCGATTAAGACCCAAAATTGCCCTAGTTCTTCTTAGACCACTTTCCACCATCCCCGACACTCTACTGTTAGCCACCACCCTGCTCAGAAAATCTAAACTTTTTACTCTGTCTTTCCCCTATCTTCGCCTACTTCTTCTTCTCTTTCTCAACCTGCTTATGTATACAAACAACCTAGAGATTTCCATGTCCTTATTCAACATAGCATCCTTACTCTCAAAAATCAAGTCTCAAGACAACCCAGAAGCAAAATTCCTTATTCTAGTACTCATGCTATAAACCAACTTTGAAGCATACCAAGACAGCTGATGGAACTTCAAGGCATACTCCTTGACTGGTATTTTGTTTGGCTTCAAGTTAACAAACTTTTCAGCCTTCGCCTCTCTCATCTCCTGAGGAAGGAAAAGGTTTAGAAAAATACTAGAGAAATCATCCCATTGGGCTGAATCAGCATCACCACCCCTAGACTAGTACCATTCCTCAAACTATTAGTATGTTATATTTTTCAGTTGGTAGACAACAAACTCTACACCCTCCACATTAGTAGCATACATGATGTGAAAAATCTTTTTGATCTCATCAATAGAACCTTAAGGATCCTCCTCAACTTGAACACCAGTGAACATAGAAGGGCTCAACCTCATAAAATATCCAACCCTTATTGCCTCAGAAGATGGATTAACAGAAGCATTATGCTTCACCTGAGAAGCTACAAACTGTGCCAATATATGAATAGACTAACGAGACTCAGTATTAATCATATCAACCTAAGGAGCTCGAGAAGGACTGGAGGGGACCAGTAGAACTCCAAGAGGACAATCAAGAACTGGACCCCTAGACCAAGTCTGTACCATATAAGTAGGACCAGTCCTATCAGCATTATCCTAGAGTGGGACATAGGAGTTTCGTAAACTTCAAACTATTAGGAGGCATAATCTGAAAAGTTGATAAATGGGTATTAGAGAAGATTTTAGGACCTTAGACTTTATAACTTAAAAACAAAACACAAGAAAGAGAAATATTTCTAAATTCCTCTTAGCCTCTCCCTTAGGAGTGTGGTGCGCCACACACCTTTTAAAGAGACTCTACAAGGCATGGCTTTGAGGACTCCTAATTAACAATTAACCTAAGGCTATGATACCTATCTAACATGACCCGAACTAGGGCCTAGTGATGTTGAGTGTCTAAAGTCCAACAAGGATCAAAGACTACCACCAATACCCTACTGTTAACCACCCTACACCTTATATCGGATAAATTTTGAATATATAATAAGATAGAATAATAATAATCTAAAGAAAATAAAGTGAGCTTAAAACCAAAGTCTAAAACCATAACCAATCAACCATCTATTTCCAATCCTAATGCCAATATGAATACCAATGCTAATAGTAATACTGACATCGCCCATGCCCATAGTAGTCCGATAAAGCCTCTAACTAGAATAAAAAAAATCTGATCGGGACATACCCCCGATGATAGCCAAAACCAAAACCAGAGAAAGAAGAATAATGAAAAAAAGTCCATAGCATGAAATAGAGTCTTGCAGAGTATGGAATCTCACCACTTCAATCTGACTCAAAGATGTACCCGAATCCAAGTCACTAAGTAAGAGGAATGGTAGTATGGCCAGTTCCTACATCGCATGGGGATACAACACGCAAAGATAGTTAAGGAAGCGAACGCTAGCATGTAACTCAAAGATAAAGGTAAAATAAAGCTATCATTTAAAACCAAATCAAATAACCATATGCAATCACATATATACATACATATTATGTGGGGATAGGGAACAAGGTTTAGCATAAACTTAAATGCTCAACCTAGGTTGGGTAGATTGACCATCCAAAAATCACCCATGGGTTATATGGGTTTAGCTCCCCCTGCTGAAAGGGCCCCAATGCGTGTTAGTCGCATGACCGGAGAAAAGCACCTAAGATGACTAGTATATCTCCAAAAATAGAAAGTGTGAATTTTAAGTGTTGGTCCCCCCAGGACCCCCACCTTTCATGGCTTTCCTACTCAACCCCTTTAAGCCCATATTAAATTAATTACACATTCCTAACCATTCACCAAGGATATTTTAATTAGGCAATAACCATTGGTATAGTCATACCAAAATTATAGCTTGCAAGTTCATTACCTTATGCCATATAAACCATTAAACCAAATAAGACTCCATCTTTTCCAATTAACCAAAACTATTTATAATCAAACCATGGACACCAAGGCTTTTCCAAAATAATATGAAACAAACCAAAACCAATTCATATTTCTTTAACCATTTAAACAATGAAAAGATTTCAAGAATAGTCAAACTATCTGACAAAATCATTCTTATTGATAATTTCACAAACAGGTTGAGGACATGCCATTATAAAAACCAAAATCATCAAATTTAGGACTCAATCATAACCCCTCAATTAAGTCACCATTCCCATGTACCCACATGTGGAAACTATAATTAAATCATGAGGAACATTAATCAACCAGGAACATCCAAAGCCCCCAACCTTTATTTAAAAACTATAAAAATGCCATAAAAACCATACATTAAAATACATGACTTTAGTAAAATAAAAATGAGGGAAGAGTAACATGCCTAAATTATAGAGATTCATGAAGAGAAATTGATCCTTAAGCCCTTAGATGACCACTTTAGAAAAACCCTAGCTAATTTTGCCTGAGAGGATTTAGAAAGAGTAAAGAGGATGTGTAATCTTCTAAAGTGTGCAATGAATGACCAAAAGGTGTTATAGGTATATGGTGTCTTAAGGATTTTAAGTAGGAAATATCCAAAGTTCCCCTAGCTTAAAATTATAAAAAGACCGCACGTGGTTACGAGTCATGCCCCGTGACTTGTGACTACGACATACGACTCGTACCCTTGAGTCATCACCAAGATATTGAGTTGGTCACCCATACACTATCCATCATATGACTCCATGATCCTATATAATACTAGACCATACGACTATATGGTGTATGATAACGTTCAACTTACACCTCAAATTAGTGTAAGGCGGTCGTCGTCACTATATTTACCCAACTTTGCAGTTGGGGTCAAATCCACAGGAAACAATGTGAGAGGCGATTAAGCTAATTTAAAACTATAGCTCCAAGTTTAATTCAAACAAATGGTACGAAAATATAAAAGTAAGATGGGGATTTTTATGAGTCAAACAAAAGTTAACAGCTTAACTTTCTTTAGAACTCAAAAATAAGATTTCAATTATTCAAATCAATGATAGAGAGAAACTAGGGTCATGATCACTATGACTATTAATTTCCATTGAATAATAATTGTTCAAGATTCTCGTGGTAGGTCGGAACAGCAGAATATCCCTGCCTATGATACTATCTAAATTATCTCTCGACCTCTCCAGATAATTTATTATCTAACTCTCTCGAAC